>NC_065526.1:17788211-17831266 GCF_006386435.1 Epinephelus moara
TGTGTCATTCTGTCAGTCAGTCATTCTGTCTGTCCCACGTTTTTCTATTCACTGATGTGGTCAATCTATGTGAAACTGCACAGAGGCATTGAGGATTGGCATAGGTAGAAGGTGACAAAGCTACCAATGGGTATGGACTAGTTTATTTATTTAAATTCATTTTTTCAACACTCCCTTTTCATCACATATTCATCACTTATTTGTCAACATGTACATGTATTATTATAATCTCTATTATTTCTTTCTTAATAATTATCCTTAATTGGTTTGCTATGTTTTTTTTACACTTATACCTAGTCAAGCTCTGTATGTCACCCTATTTTCTTGTTTTGTCCTTGTATGATCATTTTTTTGGTTTGTTTTGTACCTGTAAAGTCACCACTGTGTATATTTTGCACCAATTAAAAAAAATCGAATCTCTGCTCTCTTCAAAGCCAGACTCCATTAACAAAAGCAGTAATTCTACATTGCTGAACACGGGAGCTGCTAGTCTACTGCTGCCTCAATCAGCTTGTTAGTTTCTATCATTGTGGGACTTTTGAGGCACCAAACATGGGCATTTTGTAGCAACCTGTCGCTTTTTTTCCACTAGTGATAGTGCCAGGAAAAGTTAATGTTTTCCAGCAGGGATTGTGCCCCCAAAACTGGGAATTGTAAGCCAAAATATGATCTTTTTTCTAACTGTAACCAAGTGTTTTTTTGTGCCTAAACCTGACCAAGTGAACAACTGCCTAAAGTTGCAATGTATTCATTGCATAATAACATGCAGATGTAACAAATCTGTGGTTTGCAGAACTGAATAATGGCAACATTTTTTGAGGTGATTGGGGTAAAAACTCAGTAAGCCACATTTCAAACCAGAGGTGACTTGGGAGCTAGAGTGGCCATCTACCAATTGGAGGGTCGGTGGTTCAACCCCTGGCCCTTGCAATCTTCATGTCAAATGTCCTTGGACGAGATACGAAATGGTGCTTGTTGTTGTATGCAATTTGAGTGGTTGCTAAGACTAGAAAGCATTGTATAAACGCGGCCCATTTACCATAAGATACCGGCTCTCAAACAAGGCAGTGAAGACAAAGAGAGGAAAGCATCAAAGCAAATTATTTTTCCCCTAAATCTGTCTCTCTGTCATTTCTCCTCTTCTGTTACTTGTGAAATTTAAATCAAGCCATTCAGAGCTCTGTATCCCTCTCGCTTACAAAGAGCTTGTACTGTATTCATAAACATTAAAAACAGAGGAGAGTCATTTGCATTTAAATGGGCTGCTCTGAGGAGTCCTTATGTTCGGATATTCATTTTCGCTGCACCGACGTGGTGACATTCACTGCAAGTTTTCAAAAGAGAATAAAAAAAGGAAGCACTCATCCAACACTGTTTGCTTCTCAGCCGGTGGAGAGAGGCAGCAGATGTCATTTGTGGGAAGATGTGTGGGAAGATGTTGAAATGGAGGTGCAGCAGGAGGAGAAAGCCAGCGACAGAAGAGAGAGGGAGAGATTTCAGAGAGTTCTTTACACCGTCTCTTGAGCTGGGGTGACAAGATTTTCTCCCTGTTCAAAGTGTAATCTGGTTCGACTTGGCAAGTGCGTGGCTGAAGCCGCTGAGTCTCTCCGTGCACTCACTGCCTGGGCTCCACCTCATCCTGCCATATCTCCTTTTATTATCTCTGAAATGTGCGACAGAGAGCATCCATCTCCCGTCTCTCACAGTCACATAGAGAATGATCAATTGGCCTCATTCACCAATATCTTCCTACATTTTTTCCTGAAGTTGTTCTTGAGCAATTTCCTGAGAAAAGTGTGCGTCATATTTATGCAACACATTCTCACTCCGACTTCGTCACATATCGACGTTTGGTCATGGACCACGTCCACATACACCGTGCAAGGTACCCTGGGTGCGTTGGTTGTTGACATTCTGGGATGCCGTGTTAAGTTCTGCCTGTTACATGTATTGTCTTCTTTCAAAATACTCTTCCATTATCACAGGAAATTTAACATTTACATACAGTCTCTTTCAAAATAAACACACTATGTCTGTACAACACTGCTAATTGACGTTTTTTTTTCCCTTCAATAATGCCCATGGTTGGGTTTAGGCAACAAAAACACGTGGTTAGGTTTAGGAAAAAAGACCAGGGTTTGGCTTTAGACTCTTACAGGACGCAAATTCCGCTCTCTCGGGTGAAAGTTGGTGTTTGTTGGACCCATCCACCACTCCTCCCGCCCGTCCCACTCGGACTTTCGCTGCCTTAACTTTTGTTCCGCCGCGTTTCCCCCTGGCGCTGCCGAGAGCCGTTAGACTATAACCGGCTGTGTATCATGCTGACGTTCAAGGACTCTTTTTTTCATTGGTTCCTTATGCCACAAGTCCTTGCCCAAGTGTCGGATTTCAATGACTTCGGCGTGAGACCGTGCTCATCTCATTGTCTTAAACCGCAGAATTGTTTGCACCTGTTTTCTTATAATAATGAATCCCAGTGTCCTTGTAAATTAAAAGTGCTTACCCATTGATCCAGTTAGCATATAAGTACCCAGTACTCCCATGAAAGGACATAAGATTCCAGGGCCGTGTGGACACAGAAATTAAAAATCAAAGTTGAGAGGATTAAGTCAAAAATGCCAAAATGAAAATCTAAAGAGGGTGGAGAACCGGACTCCACACACACACACACACACACACACACACACACACACACACACACACACACACACACACACACAAATCAATAGTTTTGAAGTGGAGGTACTTCTACAGGAAGCGAGCACCGAAAGTACTGCCACAGTTAGTAAAGTCAAAATTGGATACGAAATAACAAAAGAAAATGCATTGGAAGCTATTTGTTCAATCAATGCTGTACATCGCAGAAGGGTGCACAACAGATGAAGTAAAGAAAAGGTTCAATCTCAAGTCTGAGGTCAAAAACAAATATTTCTAAATACAGAAGAGAGACGCTGACCACTGGAGGAAGACAGGCTTGGCCTTGTCAATTCAATTCAATAAGCTTTATTGGCATGACATTTCTTATGTGTTGCCAAAGCACAATTACTATTTAAGATGGTGAAAATTCAAAACCAATTAACAACAAAAAACAACAATTGACGTTGTTTTGCCTTCAGCAGCAAAAACACATGGGTAGGTTTCAACACATTCTCACTCCGACCTTGTCACATACTAACATTTGGTCATGGACTTTCCACGTTCACATAAGACATGCAACGTATCCTGGGTGCGTTGATTGTTGACGTTCTGGGACACCGTGTCAAGTTCTCTTCTTTCAAAATACACTTCTGTTTTCACAGGAAATTGAACGTCTCTTTCAAAAATAAACGCCCTTCGTTGGTAGAACACTGCAAAGACGTTTTTTTCCCCTTTTCAACAACAAACGCACATGGTTGGGTTTAGGCAACAACAGGAAGTGGTTAGATTTTGGAAAAAACAACAGGGTTTGGCTTTAGAATCTTACGGGACGCGAACACAGCTCTCTTTTGGGTGAAAGTCGGTGTTTGTTGGACCCATCCAGCACCGCTCCCACCCACCCCATTCGGACTTTAGCCGCCTTAACTTTCGTCCTTGTCTCACCGCGACTCTCCCTGACGCCACTGGGCATCGTTAAACTATAACAGCAACTGGCCACGAATCATGCCAACATTAAAGAACACCTTTTTCATTGGTTTCTGACACCACAAGTCACTGCCCAAGCGCTGGATTTCGCCGATTTCAGAGTAGGTTTAGTAAAAAAAAGAACAGGGTTCGGCTGTAGAATCTTACGGGACGCCAACACCACTCTCTGGGGTGAGAGTCAGTGTTTATTGGACCCATCCACCACCCCTCTCTCCTGCCCCAGTTGGACTTTTGCCGCATTAACTTTCGTCCTTGTCCCGCTGCGTTTCCTCCTGATGCCACGAGTGCCATTGCCATGTATCACGCCGATGTTAAAAGACACCTTTTTTCATTGGTTTCCAATTGTCAGATTTCAATGACTTTAGAGCGAGATCGGGCTAATAGGCCTAATTTAGGCTTATAAATAGTGTGATCAGTCACTAATCATTGGATGGTAGGGTTCCCATTTAATATAATTAATGCAAATTGAAATGTTCGTATTTTGAAGTTCCACAGCTTAGGATTTAGGGGGATATATTGGCAGGAATATAATATAATACAATAAGTATGTTTTTTGGATACCTCGCTCTTTCTAAGAGTGGCAGACGGTGTCGCACTAAAGAATCTGGCCATTACTTGAGAGGTTGTAGGAATAGATGTCAGAGCCATGGTTACATGTCAGAGAACATTTTATCCAGCTGGGTATTTGATTTAATTTATGTAAAAGGCATTTTGGTTAAAAATATATTTTTTAATGTAATTCTAATTCTAATTCTAATTAATCAGGCACATTCACATTCACACTTTCACTCACACAGAAAGGCAAATGGTGACACATTAATGCTGCAGAGCTGCCCACGGTGCTTCTAACCACTCAACAGCTACAGCTCTTTAGCAGCTTCACTGCTGAGAGGCTGCACTTCAAAGAATAGTTTTTTGGGAAATACACTTATTAGCTTTTTTTTTTACTAAGAGATCAAATGAGAAGGTTGAGATCGTTTTCATGTCTGTGTGCTCAAAACGAAGGTAGGAGGAGGGTCAGCATAATTAATACAGAGTAGAAGCAGAGTGGAGTAGTTAAAGGTCCAGTGCGTAGGATTTAGTGGGATATATTGGCAGAAATGGAATATAATATAGTGAGCATGTTTTCTGTGTGTGTACAATTACCTAAAAATAAGCATTGCTGTGTTTTCATCACGTTAGAATGAGCGGTTATACAAAACAATATTACAAAAAAGCAAAATATTATTGTAATTTACATCCCACAGATGCGGAAGAAAACACAATAAACAAATATTTTGCACAAACATGTCAGCACTCAAATGTGTGTATGTGTGCTCTTGAGTGTGTGTAGATTCTCAGATCCCAAATAAGAAAAAACACTGGTGAACGTCAGAATATTTCTGAAAACTGAGTTGGTGGGTTTCTTCTTGAGATTGGTCTGTGAGTGAGGCCCAGTGTTTGACTCTTTAAAAAGTGTGTAATCAAAATTTTCAGCCAGTGTGTGACTATTGACACAGTTTTGAAAGATGCAAAACTGTGTCACCAGGACGCAAAAGTTTGTGTGTATTATCGCAGTGGTTCCCAACAGGTTGAGCCACGAGGTCCAGATTTGTCCTTAGTCATTAATTGAAGGTCCACACAGTTAAATATATTCAGCCTAACGCTTGCGTCTGGCCATGTCGGCTCACTCTACAGCAGAAAATGGCACTTCAAAATCAAAGCTATTCTGGAAATTTGCTGTACTTAAAGATAAAGTGTGTTTTTTTTACACACTTGACACGTTTGCAAGTCACTAACCCAATTTTGGACCACGACCCACCAGTTGGGACCCACTGCGTTAGCAGACCATCTATCTATAATTGAGTAGTCTGAGTGGGTGGAAGTTCGCTGCAAAGATCAGCCTCTTATTGGGCGGAACAAGCCACCCGTTGAAGTCCCGCCCTACCACCTCCGGTTGCAGTTTTCAACACGTCCTTTACTAACTTTTGCAGTGTTTGATCTTGCGGGGATGTAGCCATTTTTCTGCCATGGTTTGCGTCCTGTAGGCGATATTTTTGTGGGCGTGTTACACCAAAACATGTTTTCCCCCGGCAATATTTTTGCAAGCACACCGTTGCTGTGGCACCGCCAAGAACGATTGTGATTGGTTGAAAGAAATACAAGCAGCCGGGGCGTTTTTTTCTCCAATCTTAAAGTGAGAGTTGGCCCAGCCAGACCTTTCTGCTTTGAGAAAGGTCTGGTGAGCGAGACTAATAATTGAGTAACCTAACTCACAGAAAACATTGATTTCCCCAATATTAACTAGTATGTATGAAATTGGATTCAGCAGCAGCAGCAGTGATTTTCTGCTTGTAGAGGCGCAGGATTAAATATTTCACTGCACTGCAGCCACAGAATATTTTTTTTATGGCTACAAAATGACTCAGTGCTGCTGACACACTTTTACAAGATATAAAGCCACATTAGGTTTGGACTGCAGCCTGAGATCACACCATGAGTGTCCTCAGCTGCCTGACATAAGCTGAGCTGGAGGGGAGGCAAGGAACTCTTTCAGCTAAAATATATAGATGAAGACTAGTGTCCAAATGGTCACAGATTCATGTTCATCCAAGCAAAGTCTGGACTGGGCAAGAATATTTTTGTTAACATACCCTTGAAAAGAGAATTCAACTTAGAGTCCCCATGAAATGGAAGTTAGAGCGTCTTTAGCTTCTGCACTGTGATGTATTTCCGAGTGAAACAGAATATTTCACACATGTAGGGCACAGCTGCAGACATATTCCATGTGGAGCCTACACGACACGCCCTTACAGACTGCACCCATCACTAGTACAAGAGAAACCCACCAATCTGAACCCTGAACCCTGCTGCTACACGACATTGTAGTGAATGAATGAGGCCAAATGATCCGTAACCCCACCATTACTTGAACCTTAACTGCCTCCCCTTTGACCTAACACTTCATAGCTAGCTAAATGCTAACTTAGCTTTTCTCAGCGCTTTTGCTTCTTGACCAAGGAGCGTAGGTATTGTGGTACAACCTGTAGACATGGTGGGCGAGCCATGTGGCTAGTGGGCGGGTCACACAGCTGCTCTAACCACAGCTACAGCCTACCTACTTGGAATATTTGAGCGGGGTACAGTTACAAGAGGGATTTAAATGAAATCATTTGCATTTGATTCAACTGCTAAAAAGTCAGCGGGCTTAGAGTTTTTCAGCAACTGTTGGCTCCACACACACCTCCCTCACCGTTAGATCAGGAGGAGGAAGAAAAGAGATGAATGAAGTAGATCTCAGCTGTTTTGGAAATGAGCCTTAACTTTTGTAAACGTCCCTGGGTGCAGAATGAGTCATCAAACATTTGAAACAACTTCACAAAAAGGGAGGAGACAGGAATTTTAATGTGCAAATACTCTGATACAGAACAAGAGATATCCAACACATTCTCACTCCGACCTAACACCACTTGGTTTTGGAATTTCTACATCGACATATGATGTGCTAGGAAGCCTTGGTGCATCTGTTGTTGACATTCTGGGACGCCTTATCAACTTCTGCCTGTTACCTGTATTGTGTCTTTTCAAAATACAGTATATATATATGTACAGTTTGCATACAGTGTCTTTCAAAATAAATGCATAATAAATGTTTTTTTTTCCCTTCAACAACAAACGCACATGGTTGGGTTTAGAAAAAAATACCAGGGTTTGACTTTACATTCATACAGGAAGCAAATAACGGCCTCCTGGGGTGAAAGACAGTGACATCCACCACCTCAACCACCCACCCTACTCTGACTCTTCACTCCTTTAACTTATGTTGTTGTGAAGCCACGTTTCCCCTGATGCCTTCAGGCGCTGTTACACACTGATGGTGCCTGGCTGTGTATCAAGCAGACATGAAAGGATGGCTGCCCAAGTGCTGGTATTCGTCAACTTTCGCAATGAGAGCAGGTTGAGATAACTGAACAGTTAACACAGGGACGTAGAGGATTAAAACTGGGGAAACTGATTTTTATTTCATGGGGAATTTTAAGCAAGGCTAACTTGCTGAAATGTAGCCACAATAGTTCCAGGATGATAGTAAATACAAACACATAAGTAAAATAAGTTGTAAAAAGTCGTGAACTGACCCGGTAATGTCATGTAACCTCAACTACACAGCGATATTAAGTTTGCTAACATTAGCTAGCATCAGCCACTGTAAGCTACCAGAACAAATAAGGCTGTAGGAGCAAAACCTTTGAGTTTCTTGAACTGAGCAGTGGTTTATTTGTGGATTATGAATTCAATTTTCAATTTGTAAGAGAGAGAATGTGTTATTTCATCTTATAAAAGTAAAATAGTCTTGCTTTAAAGGACAGCTTGGCAATTTGTGTATTATGGCGACCAGTATTTGCTTTCTTGCCAGGAGTTTAATGAGAAGATGGATACCACAATCATGTGTGCACACTAAATATGAAGCTAGGAAATGAGAAGAAGAAACAGTCTGGCACGGATCTCACAAAACCTAAACATAAAGTATTTACTCACACAAAGTGACTTTAAGAGGTGCTGTGTCTGCAAGATGTTGCAGTTTATGCCCTGTCACTCTAGGGAGATTAGAGTGACAAGGCCAAGCCTGTCCCCCTCCAGTGTTCAGCATTTCTCCTCTGTATTTGTCAATATTTGTTTTTGCAAACACAGCATTACATACAGACATGAGAGTGATGTCCGCCTTCTCATTCCTTGAAGTGGAGCCTCTTAGCAGTGAAGCTGCTACAGAGCTGCTGCAAAAGGCCTTTTATGTCAATCAAATTAAATATCCAGCTGGATAAAATGTTCTCTGTCGTGTTACCATGGCTTTGACAAGGAATCTATTCGTTCAACCTCTCTGAGTATTCACGTTACGTAAGATTTCTTTATACCTTAAGTGCAACAGCTATGAGTGCTACAACTTCTGCCATTCATAGAAAGAGCGAGGTATCCAACCACATGACTGTCCTGCTGCTGCAGGCGTGATGGTCAGCAGCTGACCCTGAGCTAAGCAGCACAAAGGCACACAGTGAATTGCATCACCCCCACTGATCTTGTAATCAGGCCTTTCTTTTTCAGGTTGAGTAAAGCTTTCCTGAAAAATCATTTTCTTCCCTGTAATTCAATGAGGCCAAGAAAACCATCATCATTACCACAAAACCAGCTCTCTATTCATGAGTTTTATATTTCCCTCTTCACTTTAGCATGTCTTTTTTCACAAGCTCAGTGAACTCAATCTTTGCTGTCCTGAAGGCACGCTGAGAAATTGTGTTTCAATACCAATGAATGTTTTGACCTAAAACATTGCTGCTGCTCGACTGTACCTTTTGCAACGCTGACATCTTTTACACAGAGCTAAAAACAGGAATTGTGGATGAAAATATTCCTGTTGCTACCGTTCTAATGCATTCTTTAGTCACTGTGCTTTACTACGAGATTCCTTCTTTATGCCTCCTTTGCATTTTCACATAGAGCCATATGACGGCGGCATCATACTGCTCCAGGGTGTGATTACACGCTGCATCAGGGCTTCAAAACAGGCATGAAGGATGTGACATGTAACACATCAGTGTCAGGCACTGTCAGGCAGTGCTTTTTAAACCACAGCAATGGCATTAACATGCCACTCAAGCCCTGTTTCCACCAAACACTTTTGGTATGGTACCTTTGGAACCAAAAGTGACCCTTCAGACATGGTACCTAGACCCTAGCATTTCCACTATAAACACTTAAATGTGGGCAGTAATGTTGACACTCACTGCTCCGTCCAGCACTCACTTAAAAGTCCTTAAAAGTCACTGGCAGTCGGCTCAGTGACTTAAGTTATTTTTTCTCCGACTCCAGCTGCTGTGAGAGGCAGCAAAACATCCTTTCAATTCATAGTTACAGTGATAAGAATCTCCACGTAAGCTTCTAAACCAGCCACAACTCAGCCCTGAGCAGAGTGACCGTCGTCTATTGACCAATCAACAGACTACAGTGTTCACAGCTCCACCTTTTAGTACCAGATCTGTGTGCTAGGTACCCCAACAGAGGGGGGACCAAAAATGGGGACGGTACAGAACAGTTCCATTGGTACCATCCACAACTTTTCACAGTGGAAAACGGAAAAAACGTGTACCAAACCATACTGAAATGAACAGTACTGCTCGATGGAAACGGGGCTTAAGAATCATTTATCCTCTCTGTTATATGGCAGCTGATCTCATCCTCTGCTTAGACAGTAAGGAGCTCCCGGACCCTGTTGTTTTCCAAATTTGCCGACATTTACGGCTGCTGTTCTTTGTCTTTGAGTCAGCTGCTGGTTGCTAACAGTTACTTTTTAAATCTCCTGCAGTGGGTCGCATACATAACACATCATCAAACACCTGTGCCACCTGTGATCCCACCAGGCAGACTGTCCGGTTTAAACGGACACCGTCTCAGCATTTCACAGTTGTACCTCGTATACAGCACGGTGAGGTGCCATGATGGCGTGATATTCCTGTCTTGAACATGCAGTGTAAAATGGTCTTTAGATTACATGCATTAGTTTGTATAAACAAGGGCTATTATGGGGCCAATAATTCCTTTGGTATAAGAACAAAAGGAGGTGCAGCTGGTCAGCCAGGATGTCGTCACCAACCATCACGATTTGAATTCTTATCACAGGTATTTACTGACTGCAGCAAATGGACTGAAGTGCATGTCATAAATATTCCATCCACAGTGTTGTTCCCATCTATTAAACAGACAAGCTCTTGAAATTCACAACCAAAGGTGCTCCACCTTTGTCTGTTTGCTTGCTGGACCGAGAGCTGTGATGTGACCTGAATTACAAAACCAGAAAGAAACACCTTTTCCCCTATTGGTATATTGAACAACAAGCACAGCTGCAGCAGTGATAACTAAAGGGCTCGCCCTGCGCTGGTCAGGGATTAGACGACCGTCGGCAGGAAAAATCAGAAGGTCAAAAACAGAAAGTCAAACTGAAATGGACTGACAGCCCGAAAAATATCAATCTTCTGGGAAATGGCTGACGAACTGTTTCAACTGAATTGTATGTCCAGATGTTTGGTGCAGAGTTGACTTTTTTTTTTCACTGAAGCTCTTTGGGAAACCAGAAACTGCTGCCAGGAGATCAAAAAGGGAAAAAAATTACATTTGCTATTCCAGGGATTTACCTCATGACCTCCTCCTCCTCCTCCTCCTCCTTCTCCTCCCTACTCTGTGCATTTAAATCTGACAATAATGTCACAGTCAAATGTCATCTTTTTCTGCTGTCTTATCTTGAGTTTTTGATGTGGCACTGTCTTTTGAGGTGGCAGGATGAAACTATGAAACTGATAAAACCCTCAGAGGGAATGTGAATAGTAATGCATGAAAAAATATGGACGATCTTTAAAATCAAATCTAATCGACAAGTTTATATAACAAGATGTGACATTGTTTTATATCTCAGGCCAGATCATTTAAATTAGTTAGTGAAGTTTTAAAATTGAATTTACTACCTTGGCTAGATAGGCACTCTCTGTAATTCCAATGGGTTCTGTATTTTATTCCCCGCATAAATGAATACTTTCAAGACTGTTTTGTTTTGATCACACCCACTGACTCACTGAAACACATCATACACACACAGGTTCTTTCAAACTGACTATCAGAAAGGGAAAGATATCCTTTATAATGAAATGTAGAAACACAATTTCATTCTATCACACCTGCTGATGGATTATCCAGTTATGATTTCACTCATGTCTAATTGCACGTCTCGCGCACAATCTCGGGACCCATCAGCTATCATTATGACGACGATAAAGCCTCTGGAGGCGAGGGTTGACATTTCAGGGGTTCTGGTGTACAAAGCGCATACCTGGGCAAGACTTCCTCTTCCGTGCGCCAGTCATTTCGGCTGTGTTGTTGTCAGATGATACCTGATGGGTTCTGAGCACGGATGTGTGGCACATGAAAGTAAAAAAGAGCAATTTCTGTGGTATGAAATTAACCTAATAGACCTTTTCCACGGCAGATATTTTGACCTTTAATAGTCGGAAAAGCACAGGTGTTACGAATGACTGTAACAATGGCTCTGTTCTGTTTAAGAGTCCCAATGAGTGCAAGAATGAACAAGCATGCACAATACATGGACCCTGGGCCATCATTAATTTCATTCTTTATACCTGTGCCTTTCCTACTTCCGAAAAAAGGGAAAAAAGGCCTGTCTTCCGCATTGTGGGGGTAATTGAGTAAGCACACTGGAAACTTACAGAGGTGGCTGGGTAGCTCACTTCCAGTCTCACACTCACATGTTATTTTCTCTTAAGTAAATATGGTGATTCACTCCTTTTAGCCCTATATCCTGAGGGATATATGTGGCACTTTAGCTGCTGAATGCTCTACTGTGTTCACCAGTTGGTAGAGCTTTAATCTGAAAAACAACCGCCTGCTGTAGCCAAAAATGACATTATCAGAGTGAGAGTTAGAAGAGCCATAAACAATAAAGTTGTGGGTCTAGAAATCAAAACAATGGACTGAAAGACACTACAACGCTCAGAGCTGAGAGGAACTGCAGAGTTGGGATGTGTCACTACAAATAGTCATGTAATCCACTGTAAATAATAATAACAAAAAAAGATAATAGCAGCTTTAGAATCAAGTTATATCTATGTGTGACCCCTCGCCACAAAAATATGGCTCATAAAAGGAATTACAAATGAAATAGGAGTCACAAATAACAGTATCTTTTCTATCACTTTAATTATATGGGGATCCCTTAGATGTTTCTTAGCACCCCTCTGTGGGTTCTGACTCCCAGGTTGGAAACCAGTTGTAGATTGACCCAATCACGAAAAAAAAAAAAATGTCGGCATTGTACGTTTCTGCAAACCATGGACATTTTTACATAATTATGTGGCAGATATGTTAAAACTTTACATTTCAACAGTGCTGTGAAGCAAAAAAAGCTCTTTTTCCATGGTATGAAATTGATTGGCGCTGCTTCTGCATCACTGGCCCAACAGAGCAGGCGTGACAGAGACTTACTTTCACTGACCATGGCCGGGGGTTGTAAGTCTTATGTTTTTTTATGGCACAATCACAGTGTGAAATGCCGCAATGTTGCACTGAAAACCAACCGGTGTTGGTTGCACAATGACTGGAAATGCCGTGGATGTCTTGCTAAGAAACAGCCAGTTTGGCTGAAAATGCTGCTAATTGTGCGCTAAAAAGCACTGGGTTTGGACTCACAATCTCAATTAGCAATTAGTGTTGCTAAAAAACATCCAGTTTTGGTTTCACTATCATGGCTGGAAAAAGCCACTAATGTGTGCCTAAAAAACAACCAGCTGTTTGCAGGTCTCTAACAGTGGTTTGCCAACCAGGTCTCACTCCAAAGTCATCGAAAACCAGCACTTGCTTATTGACTTCCAGTATCAGACATCAACAAATAAAGCTGCGCTTTTATTTCAGCATGATACGCGGCTGGTTGCAGTTATTGCGTAATGGCACCTGGCGCTGTCAGGGGGAAACTTGGTGGGACAACAACGAAAGTTAAGCCTGAGTAGGGTGGGTGGGAGTGGTGGTGGATGGTTCCAACAACCTCCAGCTTTCACCTGGGAGGTGAGAATATGTTGGGTCTGCAGCTTGGCAGCTGACTCACCTTTGTGTCACACAATAAACCATCCCCTCCACAAACCAATAAGAAACTCAGCTCATAAATGTGTAATCAGAACAACATCACTGTAGAAACATTGATATGATGTGAAACAAATGACTGGCATCCGTAGTTTGCAGAAATGCTGAAACATATTTGAGTGGTCAGCATTAAGCACTTGAGCTGTTCCTTTTCTGCTTCTATTCACAGCAGGAAATTGAATAACTGGACACTCAAAAGCTCCACTGAGCTCTCTGTCCTTCTCTCTGATATCTGAGTCAAAGTGGGATTACAGTGCGTCACCTGCCATGTGTAACTGCCTCTATCGTGAGGATTCCAGCACACGTACAACAGATCTGCCACAGGACTTTTGGACCATATGGGGCTTACAGTCCTCCCTGCTGCACCTTCGCTGAGCAAGAGCATTACAGTAATCCTTCGTCCAGATGAAAAAAAGAAGGCCGAGGCTCCTTGGAGGGGGGGCTATCCATCCATGACATCCATGACATGTGGTAGTGACACCGTGGCCTTTGTCTGAGCAGCTCTGATCATTACAGGCCACATCGATGTTCTCTCATGACATTCGATGTTCCAGGATTATTTCAAGTCTCTAGATGTTAACAGCTTTATAATCAGCATACTGTAGGTGAAGAAAGCTTCAAACAAGAAGCTCACAAACATGTAATTTTCATGAACATGCCTCAAGAAGCAATTATTAATGGGCTAAAATGAAATATAATGACTCTGTAATAACGCATCTTTCCTTTTTTCTCTGAGGACGTTTGTCTTCAAGGCCTCTCTAAATCAATCCCTTGCCAATCTGTGAATTGAAGCAGCCCTGAGAAGACGTGACCTGGAACCCTACTGATTGGATTTGTTTGTGGAAAATTGACACGGCTGCTCTTGTGAGAAATCAGGTGCACGTCAGTTTGTGTCGTCAACTCAATGGCTCTCATCATTTTCACGCTAGTCACCCTGCTGACAAGGATACTGTATTTTTCACTGCTAGGAAGTCAATACAAGGCAGTGTTTGTGAGCACAGTTCAGCCATTTCAAATGGAGGTCAGGGTTGCTGAGTGTTATGATGTTTGTTTTTAGCCGTGTATCGATCTTGTCTCGTGGAGATGTGGGGAGGCCAGCTGCTGCTTAGCGAAAAATACTGAGGACTAAAACTGACATCATAATTTGAGGAACTGATGAGCAATTGATTTAATGATTTCTCAGATGAGTATTGTGCTCTTCGTTTGGGTGACTGTGGTTTTACGGCCATCAGGGTCAGGGATCAGAGAAATCCTCAGAGCCCTGCTGTACCGCTGTGTGTTTGTCTGTCTCTCTGTACACCGAGATTAAGGAAACCAATTCACTATAAACCTCTTGTTTATCTGACTCTGCTGCTTGACACTGCTGTCTGATGCTAGGTTTCTGCTTCCCAGAAAAGGCAGGAAAAATAGCATCATATACTCAGTAACAAACCCAGCAGTCAGTAAAAGACCTTGTGAAACTACACAAAGTACATTTCTATATTTCAACGTAATGAACATAGATACAAAATACAGTGTGCTGTGCTATTAAACACCCTGTGTTCTCTATGTTTCATCAATCTCAACTAGGCCCCCAAGAAGTGCGCCGCCAAAAACCCACCTCTTCAGCAGGACTTATGCCCTCTAGCTCACTCATCTCCTGCAATCATTGCTATTATCAATTCTGTTCCTGTTTTCATTTTATTTCTATTTTATTTATTCATTTATTTTTGTTTACTTACTCTGTAAAGTGGCATTGGGTAGCTTGAAAGGCGCTATATAAATTCAAGTTATTATTGTTATAATTACCTGAATATTACTATCTCACCTGTTGAAAGTAGGCTAATCTAAATTTATGAAATAATATTGTGCACCTCGTTTCTTTCTCTTGTGGATGTAGCTACGTGTCCTGCAGGTTACACCACATTTTCTTCACTGTTTCTTGGTCAGACAACTCTCAAGGCTTTTGACGGATGCTGCAGTGTGATACACAGACGGGGGGCATCAGTTGCCAGTGACGATGTAATAAAAGGAGCTGGAAAGTCCCTATATGGTGGGCAGGAGGGGTGCCGAATGGATCCAACAAACCTTGGGACTGTCACCCAGGAGTCTGGTGTTTGCTTCCTGTAAAAACGTAGAGCCAAATCATGATGTTTTTCTAAACCTAACCACGTACTTATGCGAATGTCCTGGCATTGGTTGAAGCATCTTGGAACACCAACAGCAGATTCAGGAATATACCTAGCACGTAATCAACAAACCTCGGTCTTTCACCCAGGAGTCTGGTGTTCACTTCCTGTATAAACATAGAGCCAAACCATGATGTTTTTTGTTGCCCAAACCTAACCATGTACTTATGTCAACGTCTTGGCATTGGTTGAAGCATCTTAGAACATCAACAGCAGATTCGGGAGGACACCTAGCACGTAATATGTAAATGTGAAAGTCCACTGACAAAGCGGCGATATGTGACAACTTGGGATAAGAACATGTTGGTAAATCTGTGGATCAAGTTTTTCTAAGCATCACAACCACTGCAAAATGACTCATTTCACTATCAGGATTTGATCCATTCGGTCCGATAACATTTCAGAAGTCTAGAAGAGCCGCACTGAGGTGGAAGTTAGCTGTTCAGCTGGCGGAGATAACATGCTCTGTTGCACTCAGTTGCCCTTGGCCACCGTAAGTCTCTAGTACGTCTGCTGTATTGGCCGCACAGTGTGGAGGTAGTGCCGATGCATCTGGGTAATTTTATACGCAGCAGTTGATCCATTCTGGCTTCATGCACCACTGAGCAACTCTCATAGGTATGAACAGGGTGTTTAACGCTGTATCCAGTTCTCCTAATACACTCATGGTCAAGACAGCTTGATATAAGTCAACAGGGGTTAAAAATTCTCCCAAGATGAACCTGACAGAAAAACTTTGTGAAACTTTGGTGATTTACACGCTGCTGTGACCAGGTGTAGAGTGTTACTAACTCATAAAAACCCACTAAATGTAAAAATGTTTGATGAGTTGGAGACATTAATTAAAATTAAAATGTTGTTACACCATCTTTTTTAATGAGATCTCACTTGTAAGTTTATACTTTTCAGTGTTGTATACTCTCTAATGCGTACTGCAGTCTGACTGCCACTAGTTGATGAGACATTGTTCCCAAATGGCGCCACGGAAAGATGAAATATCTTGAATTAATCTAGAATGAACTCAGGTCCTCTTGCAGCAGAACCTGCAAAACAAATTAGGCTCCCTTAAGCTGCAGAGACGCTCACCTCATAACCTGCACGACTACAATATGACATTTCCCATAGCCTGACAACTACACATCACAATGTGACTTGATGAGCACATGGCCCCACAGCCACTGAGTCACCCTGACATTCAGAGAAAATGGTAAACCATTATCACAGTCGTTTATGCTCTATTCACAGTCTCAAGATAATTACAGTACCTCATTTATTTCTATTTTCTTCTTTTAGTCCAATAAATATTCACAGGGAATTATCTGACTACAGAGTCATTTGTTCACCCCACTCCTGTGTGAGGATCGAAATTAGGCGGTGACCAGACAAACATCCTCTTACTTTAATCTTAAAGCCCTAAACAATGGAGACGAATACAGGGTGAACTTATATTTGAATTAAAAATACATGCTGCTTCAAGAAGTACAAATGTCTGAGATGCACGAAATCATTTTTTTAATCCTCAGGGGATGCTGTGCACCATATTCAAGACTGTGAATCAGGTATTTTAATTTCAGTCTTCTCTAAGAATGTGAAAACTAATCAAAACGCCTGAGAAAACGCCCATGGTTTAAGAATTACTGTATGTTTACTGTCATATTCTAAAGCAAAATGCCTTTTTTATATGTAAATAAAACATGCTCCAGGGTCTGTTATTATTATTATATCCATATTTCTCAAACCTCTGTACACAACTTGCAAGATACGCTCACTCATAGCTGTTTCGCAACTCATCTTCCATACCAATTCTTCGCTGTGTGTGACTAAGCATTCAGCTTAAAGCCACATATGGAGCCACATAGAGAGATTAGTCGTGTTTCCATTCAACTGTCAAGCAATTTTTTTTTTTTTAAAGATTATTTTTATGGGCTTTTTGCCTTTATTGACAGGACAGAGAGTGAAATGGGGAGACAGAGAGAGAGTGGGGACTGACATGCAGCAAAGGGCCGTGAGCCAGATTTGAACCGGCAGCCGCTGCAGCGAGGCGATGCCTCTGTACATGGGGTGCCGGCACTATCCACTACGCTACCGACGCCCCAACTGTCAAGCAAATTTTAAGTGGACTTTTGAAATATCTTGAAAATGAAATGTGAATCAGGCTCATTTCCATCAACTGGTTTGGTTTCCACTCAGCTTTTCTCATGTGATACTTTAAAATGTGCATAAAGAAACTTTTATGGGAACACAGCTGGCCACACAGGTGCTCCTGTCTCTGCTTTGAGTTTCCCGTGTCACCCACTCCTCTCGTGTCCCCAGTCTGCGTGTGCCTGTGTGTGAGTCTCATCCCTGTCCTGCTGCTATCCTGGACCCAGCCTACCAACACACCTGCTGGCAATCAGCTTATCCCCTCTCCTACCGCACTCCTGGCCACAATCAGTCCATCAGCCCACAGTATATCAACCCCAGCTTTTGTTTCACTCTTTGTTAGATTGCTGTTCAAGTTTTTTGGGTAGCTACCTTCAGTATTTAGCTATGTGTTTGTTTGTTCTCTAAGCCCCAGACAACCTGTTGACTTGCTTTCCTGCCTGCTTGCCAACTCATTTCCTCTGATCCCTGTTGTTCTCCTGCTATTAGGCTCGTTAGAAATAAGCCAGGCCTGCACGGATCTGATCACTGGTGATTGCCACACAATGCATGCCGGTTAGATTTGTATCTGACAATGATATTCTCACAAGATCAAGGCAACTGCAGTTTTTAGAGCCAACTGCTGCAGTTGCTCTCCACTGACTGCAAGACCCAGGGCATGACGGTTAACGCCTGGCTCTCACCCTTTCAGAGATTTAGATGTTACTAGTCTGATTTAAAGGTTTATTCTGTTAACAGAATACATGTGTTACTGATGGTGAGGCTAGTAGTCAGACTAAATACATTCATCACTATATGTAGTCTTTTGTATTTGAACTGTTTTAAATAGGCGGCATGGTGGTGCAGTGGTTAGCATTGTCACTTCACAGCAAAAGGGTTCCTGATTCGAACCCAGGGTTGGGGTTTGAACCCCGGGTAGAGTGAGCCCTTCTGTGCAAAGTCACGTTCTCCCCGTGTAAGCGTGGGTTTTCTCCAGGTACTCTGGCTTCCTCCCACAGTCATGCTAGTTAGGCTAATTGGTGATTCTATGGGTGCTTTCACACTGGTTCAATTGGACTCAAGTTTGTTTGCCCCCTAAGTGCGGTTCTTTTGGGCAGGTGTGAACACAGCAAGCGCACTCGGGTGCGCACCTAAACAATCAGACCGAGACCTTCTTGAAGAGGTGGTCTTGGTCCGGTTACGAATGACCGACCTCGATCTGGAACATTTTACAGTCCTTGAGGATTATTAATGTTGAAATCAGATCTAATGGGATGTGCATTTTTCTGTGACTTCCTGTACAGACTGAAGGTTGCTGGAAACTGTCCTGAAACTGTTCACTGCAAAACTCAGCAGCCTCCTGCTCCAGCCGCCTTATCTCACTCACTTTCCAGGCGAGGCACAGTTCATCCTGAACAAGCCTGTTCACTCACCTTGGTCATCTCCTGCTTCAGTGATTTCCACATTAAACCCCTTTAGGTCCACTTGCAACAACCCTCACTATCAGATGATGAGAACTCTGCATACGATTGGATCAGCCATATGTTTGTGTGGCTGCTGCTGCATATCATTAAACTCCTCTTCACCTTTGACCTTCAGATCTCAGTCACAGCATTGGTAAATAAGAGCTTTAAAGGGCTTTATCAAAAATATGAATGCTTTCTTTGAGTAGAAACCACAAGTAAAAGAATAAACATATAGTTTTTCCAAAATCTAGTTCTCTGTAATGCGTCATTTAGATTCCAATCCCCAAAATAAAAGAAACATGGAACATAAGGAGGCAGTAAGTGGAGTGGCCATTGATTCTGCATGACGCGTTCATGGGATAATCTGGTTTCCGCTTTGGCTGGTGCGCAGATGGCACTGGGAGGGGGAAAAAAATGGGGACAGGCAGGCTATAGGGCTGGGGCGGATATTCACCCCTAGATAAGCCCTGCTGTACCATGCACCAAGTCAACCAGCCGGTCTGTGCATCCCAATCTAGATACACCGTCATCAGTTGGCAAGGCAGAGGAGAGAGACAGGGAGAGAGAGGCAGAATATCGACCGAGACTGTGCTTGCTGTTTTGATTCACGTGCGTGTCTACAGAGGGTTGCAAAGATATACAGATATTCCACAAGTCATGTCTGTGCAGATGGACGTAAATGGATACACACTAGTACACCCACATCAGCTGTGAAGTAACAAGCCATGCCTTCCACACTCGTTATCCCTTATTGCCTCTATCGAGTCGCAGGCATACACCAGGAACATTGAGTGTTTTGCAGACTCAACAGGAGCCCCAGTAGCCTGTTGAATGTTTGCCCTAATTGCTTTTACCTTCCTGTGTGCTGAAGCGGTGTGTTTAACTTGGCTGCGCTTGGCCCCCTGCCTGCATACACTGTTTCAGATTAGTTGTAATTAATGTCTCTTGCCCTCACGTGCCTCGTGTTTGGCAGGAAACATGCACTGAAGTGATCTCCTGCTCTGAATCTGTGAAACTGGGGGAATGGACCATGATGAGCATGAATAAGTAAGTGCACAAACATGGACTCTTTCTGTCCTTTGCCATGTGATTAAACAGCATAGATTAAGACAGAAATCGAAACATACAATAGACGGACACAGAAGCGCAGAGCGATGGGGACAGCGACAGACAGAGAGAGATAGAGTGACGGAGGGAGGATTAACTTCTCATCCAGTCTTTGCTGTTGCATAGATTGTAAGTAGCTTATTGCACAAAGCACCCTGCATGTAACCGGTGCGTTTGCATGATTTGTTTTGGGAGCTTTTTTTATGTGTGGTGGACATCACTGACCTCATGCAGGCAACTAAGAGCTTTGGGCCTAAAATAGTCAAACTGGAGAATCTGGCAGGCTGTGCGCTTCTAAGAATGCATCCACAGTTAAAAAAGGGCAACAGGTTTACTTCCATACACACATTACTCTTTAACTTATAAACCCTAAGTCTATTTTATAGGCCTCTGCTCGAAAATTGCATATTCATAATGAAATGAATATATCTCTGCAACCACAAGGTCTATTTGAATACTTTGGGTGTCATGGTAAAGGGAACACTTGTGAGATTTATTAAGATGTGTAAATATCAGTATATGTATTACATGTGAAGAGTAAATGAAGATGGCACACAGCACAAATGAAATATTTTGAGGTTCACCTAAAAAAAAAAAGAAGCATTTTTAGGATGAGTATCCCTTTGGAATGATGCAGCAGCAGCAGCTCTAAACCTCTATCACATCATAGTACAATATGTGAACATTAACTCTGCAAAGGTTGATTCTGATAACGTGAAGCAGAACAATATAAGAGAGGTTTTAGTAGAGAAAATTCAGGCGAGCTCTCCAAAATTGCTCCATGTTTGCATGTGATTTTTGTTGTGTACAATCCTATATCTTTCATTTTTTGTTTCTGTAAGTCCCCACTGATGTTTAGGGTATACACATACAACTGTCTGTTTCCTTTTTTTTACTCTATTTCCCACTCCAAACTGACCAATATGCACCTACTACATTTGAACCTGAGTTTCTATTCTGAGATTTGGAGGCCTGTATCTCCGCAAGTGATTGAGTGATTGACACCTCGTTTGATTCGTTAGAGCCAAAACGAGATTGACAGCACTGTAAGCCAATCAGAGTCAGCAGAACGCGTTGTGGGGAGATGTCGGCTGCTGTGAGTGGTCATTGTTTTTGTTCCCCCGGAACCTTTTTTTCCGCCCGGATTCATTTGAATGACGGACAAATTCCGGTAGTACGCGAACGGAGCGTGAAACAACAGCAGAATGCGCATTTTACAGTGAAATTAATAAGGTAAGAGCCATATTACAGATATATTTTGGCAAAGAGATTTCTGTTGTTGTTCTTTGGGCTGTAGCTCTGTGATGGTTAAAGGGAGAATGATTTGGAGTATACATGTGGAAAGAGTGGAGTCTCAGCTTTCATTTGAGATGAATGGTGTGCGTTTTGAATAACATGTGGTCGAGTTAGACCGAGTTATATACCGAGTGGGTCGGGATATCGGTGCTGTTTGGAGTTGTTGGAGTTAGTTGTTGTTGTTGTTTATTTAGTTGATGTTAAAACTGAGTTTGGGGCATGTAAAAAGTTTTTTTTACAGCCTTGTAGCTGAGGTTCTGCTGTTAAATTTGATGGGCAACATCACTATATTCTTCTGATCAGTGTATTGATACACACCAGGCCTTTATTAGCAGCTCTAGAGGTCCCCCAGTTGGGGGACTTTAGGGTTCAACAGGTTTTTAATCCTTGGTGCTGAAAAAGGTAATTGGGTGCAGTAAAAAAAAAAAAAAAAAAAAATTCTCATCTAGGTCATGCTTTTCATCTACATTAATCACCATAAGGTCATGCACATCCTATCAGCTATACATAAAAAAAACATAAGACCATATGGAAAAAAACATGATTTTAAACTCAGATCAGAGCTGGAACTGTGAGGATTTTTTTTTAAAGTGAAAAGCCAATGCTCAGATACTCGTGCAGTAATTGATCTGGAACATTCAGTGTCTTTGTGTTTGTGATTAAATTTTCCTCCAGGCTGCTCAGTGTACTTGAGGTCTGCTTCAACTCTCGGTTCTTTTAAATTGAGGCTTAAAAACGTTGCTGTTTGCCACTTCCTCTCATTAAATTAAATGGGAAACTATTCATTCATATCTCGCACGGCACTGAAAATCCTGTTTAATCCATTTTATTCAAATTAGGCACATTTGTATTGTCTTGTACTAATTTAAATCCTAATTGTTTTTTTTACTATTGTTTTGTGTTTCTTTTATGTACTGTCTTAATGCCTTTTGTTTGTGTTGTTTTTTATGTCTTGTGTAAAGCTCTACTACCATGTTGTGGTGCTCGTTTCAACAGTAATTTCCTACATTCACCAGAACTCCTTTCCAATAACACTAAACTTAACTTGTGGCTCTGAATCAAATATGTTTTAGTGCATGCATATTTGGATTTAGGGTACCCTAATGTCATCGACATACATCGGGGTATGTATGTCGATGAACAAAGCTGCATCCATTTGCTTTGAATGAAAACTTCACATGTGTATATCAATTACTCACCCTGTGTTATGGTGAATTTGTGAAGAAAACTTGCATGCCTTTAAGACATTTCTTGATGAATTGAGGTAAAAGGGGTCATTCGTACGATTTTGTATTTCTCTGTAATGTAGCACAGTGTTAACAATGTTATTTCTACTGTTCTTTCTAGGACCTTGAACTCAAACCATTGTGTTGCCCCGCCCAAAATATATAATTTATTAATTAAATTAATATTGTAAACATGTAGGCGACTAGTCCACTAATGGCCCTTAATGACAACTATTGGGAGACTACGAAAATTCCTAGTTAGGGGCAGCCCTTATTAAAAGTAAACGTTTTTTAATGCTCTCTGTAAAGCCAAACTCCATTGACAAAATTGTGATTTCACCAAACTGATCAAAGGAGCCGTTGGTCTACTGCTGCCTTGATCGGTAGTTTGTGTTATTGTGTGACCTTGTTGACTGTGAACTAACCCTTTAAAACACCAAAGTCACACAATGACACAGACAACCTAACTAACTGATTGAGGCAACAGAAGAACAGCAGCTCCTGTGTTTAGCACGGTCAATTTATTATTTTTTTCTTCAAAGGAGTCTGGCTTTGAAGAGAGCATAGATAAGTTTCACTTTGAGTTCAGTTCCCCGAGGATAGAGCTGTCTGTTTGGGAGGTACTGAGCATATGGCTGCATAAATGAGACGTAGATTACACTGCAGTACTTGTGTGAGAGTTTGTTAACAGGTGTTTTGACGTAGATTTGCTGTTGTTAAATGTGGACCCCAATGACTTGAAGTCATCAAGAATTATCTCTATTTTTAGTGTCATGATCACTGTGGGCATGCCATAAAAACAACCTCTTTGTCATGAATTCAGAGCAACACAGGGTGAAGTACTGACACACAAATGGTCTTGAGGAGGTGAAGTATCCTTTTAAGTGTTGATACATCTCATCCAGTCAGTGCAGATCCTCGGTACAAAACACCTGCTGTCACCAGATGGTAAATGACTTGTTTTTGTCATTAAGCACCGCAAACTGGTGTGTTGCAAGGTATCTCTGAGGCAATAAAAAAAAGTACTTTGCAGCTCTGGAGGACATAGACTAATTCACATTCATTTCAGGAAATGTCTTACTGTGGTTCCTGATTTCTCAAATGGATACACTCTCTGCTGTGCAGTAGTCATTATGTGAGGTCAGACATTCATAATCAATTCTCTCTGAAGTCACTACAAAGTAAATTCAAACACTTCATTCTGATGCAGCCTCAACCGAACATTCAAATAGCTCCAAGGCTGGTCAAATTTTATGTTTCATCTAATCAAAAGAAAAGGTGAGCCACGCAGGTTCAGCAGCCCTTATTTCTCAGATGGTACAATTTCGAAGTAATTCTAACCACAGCCAGCGGCAAAATGATTCTGCAGCATATGGCAGCAAACTCCACTTTATATGTACGTAGGTGGAGAGTGACTGCAGGTATGTGCTCTTTGCAATTCAGTTCAATTTAGATTAATTTGGTTAATTTCATGTCAGCATAGAGACAAATCAGTGCAACAAAACTACCAAACATAAATGCAGCATGTGATGGAGACGAAAGAATATTAAAGCAGACATATAACTGTTTGTATTTTATGTTGCTCCTTTTAATTCTCTGTTAAAACCTGACTCTCTTTGTCAAGCACATTTCTGCACTGAAAATTAACAACCCTTCCAAATAACTGAGCACCTCTTTAATCAAGTTCGGCATTTAGCTCACAAAGCATGCAAATGGTTGTGTGTGTGTGGAACTATGCTGCTCTTACCTGGACACGACAAGGGGCAAAATTAACATTTTCAACATCCTCATCAGCAGCTCTCCGGGAAACTGGAAGTACTTCACCTCCTGAATGTGGCAGAGAAAAACAAAGAGAGTTATATGTGCAAAACAAGCAAAATATGTTATGTAAGTATTTTGCTCACTTTGGTGACCTGCATTATTCTTGTTTGTACTACTAACTGTTATCTGTAGTGTAACCTCTCAATTGCTTTTTTTTTTTTACTGCATTAAACAGGGCTGTGTTTAGCCCTGCCAAAATGTAGTAAAACGCCTATTTTAGTAGAAACATAGGTGCGTTGAACACCCTGTTGTATTATGCAGACGCAATGCCTCTTAATACAATAATTTAATTAAAATGGGCTTTATTGGTATGTAAAATAAACACATTTACATCGCCAAAGCAAGTGTGAAAAAAAATTGCAGTTGGTAAAGATATACCAGATATTAGTTCATGTACATATCGCTGCTGACTACCTACCAAACAAGAGAAAACATACCTAAAGCCTGTTGTACACAGTTTCACTCCATTTCAAGGAAACATGTTCAACACGTTCAACCTGGAAACCTTAGCAAAACCATTTTAAGACTGACCATGCCCAAGATATCAGTTGTCAACCAACATGTGCCACAGTATAATTAGACAAATTTAAAAAAAAAATGCATGTGACTACCTGGCAAGGTCTATTTGCTACATATATATTTAATTGTAAACTGTCTATTGTGGAGTTCCACAGAGATCAATCCTGGGCACTCTCCAGTTCAATTCAGTTTTATTTATAAAGCCCAATATCACAAATCACAATTAGCCTCAGAGGACTTTACAGCATACGACATCCCCTCTGTCCTCAGACAGGTTAACATGGTAAATGTACAGTGATCCATATGACAAAAAGATACATATAGAGAGAGACGGACAGAGAGAGACTTATATTTATACATACAATATTAAACATTTAACGTAATTATATTCAATTATATTTGTGTCAATTTCACAAACACGTATCGAAAGATTTGGGTTTTTTATCACTTAAACAATGCTGCAATTAAAAAAAGATTTTTAAAAAAAAGAAGCTTGTATCAAAACTGGATTTCTGCCTGTTTTTGTAACTTGTGTAAAAGAAACTCAGATGTACTTTGAAAAGAGGCTGTTGTAACTCTGCATGCTGAGCCAAAGTTCTGACAGAAACTAAGAAAAAGGAGACAACACGTTGTGCACTGGCTTTCAGTACACAGTTGACTTTTAGAAACAAAAATGGCCATCCTATCAAAAAGTGTTAGATCCACTGAAAAGCAACCAAGACCTCTGGCCATCTGACTTCCTGCCAAAGAGCGTCTAAAACTGCTTTTAGCTTTTATGCTCTTTGTTTACTGCAGCGGTCTCCCAGAGGACTTGGATGTCCACATTTTCTCCTCTTTTAAGAATAACCTTGACCTTTTCTTTTTCCGTTTGTCAGTAACACGTGTCGCTTTCAGAAACTGAGCAAATATGCTTCTTGCATGTCTGTGTGAGCGGTTGAGAAAAGGGTCTCATTATTTGCAAGGTCTGTGAAGTTTTAGCCTTTTCAAATTATGTTGACGGACTTTGATTTGAAGCTGATGGAAGAACATTACTTTCCTCAGATTTCCCCACATTTAATTTAGCTAAAACGAAGTGTTTGAGAACGAGACAGCCATGCTAGCAGTCCTGTGAGGCTGCACCATGGCTTTATAAAGAGAACTGGATACAGTTGCTATGAAAGTAGAGGATGAAGCCATAAAAGCAATTTCTCAATTTCTGTGGCATAAAATTACACAATCCACATTGTGCGGCCCATAGGGCAAGCCAACATATTCTCATTCCAAATCTCACATATTGCTGCTTTGTAAGTGGCCTTTCACATCTACATTTAATGTGCCAGGTAACCTCCTGTGTCTGCTGTTGACATTCCGGGAAGAACATGGTTAGGTTTAGGCAACAAAAGCACATGATTAGGGTTAGAAAAAACATCATGGTTTGGCTCTACATTCATACAGGAAGTGAACACTGGGCTCCTGGGTGAAAGTCCAAGGTTTGCTGGATCCATCCACTGTCCCTCCTGCCTGCCCTATAGGGGATTTTCAACTTGTGTGTTTGATGCCGAAATCACAGACAAAGACTTTACTCCCGAATAAGGACGGGCTAGAGCACGAGAGACTTATGGCATGCAAATGGCTAACTTCTGGTTTAGCTCTCCGCTAACTTCAATAGGGATAAAATGATTTGATCGTGCAGCTCTTCTAGACTTTCAAATCAGACTTATTGGACTCAAGGAATCAAATCCCAACAGTGCAATGAGCCATTTCGCAGGGGTTGTGACCCTGCCCCCAGGAGGTGCGGCCAGCTTTGAAGCCAATTTTCATAGTGACCAAATAGTGGAATTATAACTTCTGAGCCCGTCACGTGATGCCATTGGGCTTAAAAAGACTTCCTAGAGACGTTTGTCAATCAGTGGATACATTTTTTTTGAGCATCACAACTAATTTCACCCAGGATTTGATCCATTTGGTCCAATAATATTTGGAAAGTCCAGAAGATCCACATGATTAAATCATTTATCCCCATTCCAGTTAGCTGAGCGTTAAACTGGAAGCAGCTGACATGGCTGGCAAAAGGCTCTAGTGCGGTTGCTCTGTGGCCCAAATATGCAGAAGCAGTGCTGATCATCTGTGTAATTTTCTACATGGCAGTTGAATGATTTTAGCTTTGTGCTCCACTGAGCAGCTTTCATAAAAATAAACAAGGTCTCATCTCCAATGCTGTATCCAGGTCTCTTCATACATCCATGGGCCTGACTGCAAATGATGTGTTTCCTACCTTGACTTTTCCCCTTAGACCATTAATGAACACAGTATTATGCTGCATTATGCTGTTGTAATTTAACATAATGTTCAGAACATGAGTACTGAGGGCCAGTATGTAGCTGCTGTAGTTAATCACTGACATAAATGTCAGTGTCTCTGCATGTTTTACTATGTTTGAATAGACTGTGATTAGAGATGGAGCAGCCGTCTGCCACAGCACTCTTGAACTTGACACAATGTCAGTGTCAATTTATAGTATTAATCGCAAAGATTTTAACTTCAGTAAATGTCTGTAAAATCACTATTTATTGCTGAATGAGAAAACACAATGGTGACTGAGCCCATGGACCACTGATGAATACCCTTGCATTTGCAATTTGCAATATTATGAACTGTCAGGGGCAATATTTCACGGAAAAGTCACAAACTTGCACAGTCATTATTAATCCGCTCTCACACACACTAAAACATAATTTACATACATGCACAGACACACACAGTCTATCCTGTGGTAACCCTTTTATCTCGCCAGCTGCAGGGCTCATAGAAACGAGCTGATATAAATAAATTCACCAGCCTGGTTTCAAGCCAACAAACATTCAGTTCTTCATTCTAGATACTGCCAAAAGAACAAAACTGAGAGTGTCCTGATTTTACCTTTAACCTTGGTTAGCTTCACTTGTTATTTAATTACATTGTTTTACTGTTGTTAAAAATAACAGCATTGAGCCGCAGTGTGTATTTAGATTATATAATTGCATTTACATAACTCATCACAAAAACAGGAGGCAGTTGCTCACTCCCTAGGGCCTTGGCTTGGGAAATGGAAGGTCGTCAGTACAAGTCTCCAAACGGACTGTGTATGGCTGCTGAAGCGGTGCCAAGACACCCTCAAACTGCTCCAGAGGCAGCATGTTATGGCTGACCCTGTGCTACCACTGTTAAACTGTAATGCAAGTGTGTGTTGTGTGATAAGCAAAAAAGTCACATGTCAACTGAGGAATAAAGAAAAAGAATAAAGAAAATAAGGCAATTTATGAAATTGCCTTATTATTAGATGCACAACTACATGTGTCAAATGAGAAACTCTGAATAGAATTCTTCATATTAAGAATATTCATGTTTTTTATTTATTTAAGCTCAGTCACGACCACTTTAGTCAAAGAAAACTTCATTTCCATTTGCAGTATTATATTTGGTGGCATGGCTCCTTTCTGGGGCCTCTCTGCCTTTCCTTGGGCCTGCGCAGAAAGCCTCTGCATGCCTATGTGGAAAGCCTGAAGACAGAGAAACCACACACCTCTCTGCCCTTCCACGTGCAAACAAGGAAATCCTGACGCAGAGAGAGCAAACCTCCCTGCCCTTCCATGCGCCTACATGGAAAGCCTAAGGCAGGGAGAGCAGCAGCAAAGACCCCCCAGGAACAGAACAGAGCAGTCATCAATGACAAACAGGAATGCCATTGATAAGTCAGACACAACATGAAAAGGAGGAGCTGGGGTGGAGGAGGGTTGCAAAGCGGCTTGCAGAGGAAGCAGCAACATTAGGTGGGCCAGAGCAGTTTATATAGGGCGCCGTGAATGAGATTCACCAATTGGTTGCATAGAAAGGAATCATGTGATCTATCGGCTGACTCCCTTCCATTGATCAGCTGCTCCATCAGTTGACTGGGCTGTTTGAGATCAGCTGATGTAGGTGGGATGTGAGCTGAGCTTGACATCATGTCCTGCCTGAACTAACGCTATGCTCAATTTTATCTAACCCATTTTTAACCAGGTAAGTCCTGTTGAGATCAACAATCTCTTTTATAAGGGGGACCTGGCCAAGACAGCAGCATACAAAAAAGATATACAGTAACATGTGGAAATATTAGAACACTTTCGCACAATGACAAGAACCAACCAATTCATTCATCCTTGTACTTAAAGGGAAACTAATGTTTTTTTCAACCTGGGCTCTATTTTCCGATCTACTTTTGTCTAAATGAGTGAGCGCGCGCTATATTAAATAATAGGGCACTCAGACCGCGTCAAACAACGTCAAAATACGTCCACTAAAAGTGCATTTTTTTTAACACAGATAGGCTCGGATTGTTAGTATAATTATTCAACAACATAACGGAAAGGATAAATGAACGTCTGTGTTGGCTGCAGGCAGGTCAGCCCGAGCTTGGTACTGAAAAAATGTCAAATATTGAACATCCTATCACTCATTTAGACAAAAGTAGATCAGAAAATAGGGCCCAGGTTGAAAAAAATGTTAGTTCCCCTTTAAGAGAGCTTCAAAATCAGGCAGGGACCAATTCACATAGTCACGCTTGTTCATTGTATTAAATTATATCTTTGTCTCCTCATCTGTATTCATAAATGCTGCTGTGTGAAGTTTCACAGTCTGAAGGCTGTACTATCTCATCAGGTTTCAGTCCTGTAACTTTTTCAATGTGTGTGCAATACCTGTGGTTTCAGTTACAGCATAATAACATTCTGCTCCTGTGTGAAAGT
This sequence comes from Epinephelus moara, assembly GCF_006386435.1. Lineage (NCBI taxonomy): Eukaryota > Metazoa > Chordata > Actinopteri > Perciformes > Serranidae > Epinephelus > Epinephelus moara. The sequence goes on from NC_065526.1 coordinate 17,817,968, forward strand.
AATTGATTCTGCAGGAGTCTGCTTTCTAGACAGCACACTGATTTCAGTTTATGTTTGACATGGCAAAAAGCTTGCAAAGACTTCCTCGAGATCACAAATCAATAAAGGTAAACATGATAAAAAATTCTCCATTGTATTGACTGATCTTTGTCTCCTCATCTGTATTCACAGACATGGTGCTGTGTGGAGTTTCAAAGTATCAGTCCCATGATACTTTCTTGAGGAGTGTGATACACGAGTGTCAGTTTATGTACTGCATGGCAAACAGCTTGCAGAGACTTCCTTGATAGTGGTTACTGTCACATTTAAAGTGAAATAAAATAAAACATTTATATTAAAAGTTATATTACTATTGTAGAGTAATGTAGTTGTGATCAGGAGGTGATTTGATTTTTCATTCAGTAATTATGTGTAGCTGCTGCTCCTGGTACAGGGTCGTAGAGGGGCTGGAGCCTATCCCAGCTGACACTGGGTGACAGGTGGGGTTGGGGACTATCACAGTGCTGACACATAGAGACTGAAAACCATTCACGCTCACATTTACACCTTCAGGCGATTTAGAGTCACCAGTTAATCTAACCTGCAAGTCTTTGGACTGTGGGAGGAAGCTGAAGAACCTGGAGAAAACTACGCTGACACATGCAGCACATGCAAACTCCGCACAGAAGTGTGATTTAATTACTTGTGTGAAAATCAATCATCTGCATAGAGGTTTCAGATACGATATATGACGAAATTTGTCTAGTTGCCAGAAAGTTGCCAGTTAGCATTATACAGTATGTTTCCTCAAACCACAAATACATTACACTTGCATGTTTCATACGTATTATATCAATGTTTTTAAAGTGATGTTATATACTGTATGTGCTGACTTTGTCATCTAGTGGTCAAGGAGATGGTGGACGGCGTGACTCCTAGGCAAGGTGCCTGCCAAACTGCAGATGACTGTTTGCGACCAACAAACAACAAAACCGGTTGTGTTTCAGCGAGTCATCGTTGTGTCTTAAGCGGGATTTATACTTGTGTACCTGACCCTACGCCGTGGCCTTCGCACGTGGCCTATGCCGTTGTGAGCATTTATACTTCTGCGGTGGTGTCTGTGTCACTTTGCAGTTACACCTCCTATACACTAGTTGGCGGCGGAGGTTTCTGTGAAGTGCTGTAAAGTTTAGCTGATTCAAAACACACATTAAACACACATTAAACGTGGCTTAATAGAGACAATTTCAAACACAAGTACACAAATCAGCTTCACTGTAACTCGCAGCATTCACAGACAAACACTTGTCTTTATCTGGACACATTTTCCACACAAATACAACATGCTAACGTTATTAGCACAAGCCTATGGCATTTTACATTGTATAAATTAGCCTAGTGACGAGCGGAAATTTTCACTGCTCATATGAAGCCAGGATAAATCCCGAAACATAAATCACCAAAGGATAAATCACACACAAGACTTAAAATGCTATTTTTGTGGAGGCTTTATTGTCTTCACAATTTATTGTTTCTTATCTGTGAAATTAAAGTAAATAAGAGCTTTGTTTCCACTGAGGCAAATGGTTTCAGCTTACAAAAACAGACAGGAGGTCTGCGTCACAGTGACGTGTAGTTACATTTCTGGGGAGTTTCATGTCAGGCTACGGTGTAGGGTACGCCGTAGGCTCGATGTCTACCCAGGGCCAAGCCATCGGTATGGCATCGATACAACGCAGAAGTATAAATCCCGCCTTTTGGTCCAAGCGTGGGTGTTTTGTAGTCACGCTGGCAGGGATAGGCTAATAATGAGCCAAGCTAAATTATGTTAATAAGCTAGTGTGTTCCCGACTATGGTTCGGAGCTGGTAAGCTGTCACTGAGAGAGCTAACAGTATGCAACACTAAAAAGACAATTTTTTATTATCTAGTTCATGGCAATTTTCGGGACTCAGTGAGTGGAGTCTTGGTAGTCATCCAAAGTGGCTAATAGCAACTGATGAGTAACAGGCTTCAGAGATCTGGTAAGTGCACTTCTTTCTAACTCCACATTCACAGATTTTTTTTCATTTTCAAACTTGTAGACGGCAGCCTCCAACACATGCTGACGCAAGTGACATTAAATTAGATAAACTGCTTTGGAACCACAAAAGGCTTTTTTTTTTTTTACAAATTTTCATGCAGTAGTACTCCCCACCACCTGTAAACGGACTGAAATTGGAGTGCGAGATTACTGTAAAAAGGTGGGTTAATGTCTCTTACATAAAAGTTCTCAGCTATGGTCATGCTTCTGGATATGGGCAGAAAAAGTCAAAATGAGTTCCCTTAGGGACAAGATGGCGAAGTCAGAACACAGAGGAGTGTTGGAAAAGGAGGATGAGTGACATTAGAATAATGTTAGCACATGAGGTAACCCCATCTGCTGAGGTCAACTTCATTTAAAGCTGCAGTGAGCAATATTTTGTAGCAAATAACTATGTATAATGTAACAGCAGCAGTGATGAACTCGCAGATCATCATCACTCGAGTCTACTCTGCAGAGTTTGGCTTTGATTTTTCAACCTGCAACTTCACTGTTTTGGTTCTGTCACACTGGTCTCATCTCACTGTCGTTGCCAGCCACACCAGGCAGCAGTTTGCAGTGAAAAAGCTCCAATGCACGCTATCTGCCCAGCACAAAATGACAGAGAGACACAGTTGGCGTCTGTAGCTGGTAAACATAGTGGAGCATTTAGCAGCTAAAAAGCCAGATGTCCCTCTTAGGAGTTGGTGGAGACCAAAGGAGAGTGAATATTGGACAGCTGCTGGTTAATGTTGCCAGGTGTGTAAATAGGAAACGTTTTTCCTAACATGTTCGCCAAAACAACTTTGAAGGTAATAGTACGATGAGGCCAAACAAAAAAGAAAATAGACAAAAAGAAGTTGCCAAAAAACTCTATATATTGCTACCGATGGTTGTTTCATCAGTGTGTGAGTGCGTGTGAATGTTTAGGTGGCACCATGTATGGTGGCCTACGTATGGTAGCCTCAGAGTCTATGTTGATATATAAACAGTCACCACAACTAGTCGGTCTGATGACTGAGAAGGCAACCTGGTCTCACTCCGAAGTCACGGAAATCTGGTGTTTGGGCAGTGACTTGACAGACACTAATGAAAAACGCTGTCCTTTAAGTTGGGGTGTTGTACCGACGTAGTGCATTTATTTTGAAAGAGACCGTATATAAACGGTAAATTTCCTGTGAAAACAGAAGTGTATTTTGAAAGAAGACAATGTACTATGTAACACACAGAACTTGACACGGTGTCCCAGAACACCCTCCGCACCCAGGGGACCTTTCACATTGGATCTGGACGTGGAAAGGCCATGACCAAATGTATGTGACAAGGTGGGACTGAGAATGTGTTGGAGAGAGATTACTCCTGTATGAGTCTATGAGTCTTTTTTAGGAAAAATCTTGTTTAGTATATCTTTAACAATGGATGTTTTGTCTGAATTGAAGGACGTATGAATCTGAAATGCAGTAAGCATTTAACTGAACACAGTTAAAAGTAAAAGTTTTAAAAGTTAAAAAGTGGATGCAAGATTTGTAAAAAACAACAACAACAACAACAACAAAACCAAAACATGTTATTTCATGATGACAGTACGTCATGAGGGGGTAAAAGCCAGTTGAAAAACAAAACAAAGGTGGAGAGTTGGATTTGAGAAAAAAAAAAAATAAAAAAAATAAAATAGGAATTTAAGTACAGCACATCTGTGCAGTGAGATGGAGCAATAAAAGCTTCCTGAGTCTGTGTTGGAGTGACAGAGCTTTTAGGCCAAATGGCTGAGTGAATATGTTTGTGTGGAGTGCAGAGTGGGTGTGGGTACATTTCTATGTTTTGTGTTGTTGTTTGTCAGTCTGTGAACATAGCATTCTGATGACAGAACTCACTGACAGCACCGTGAATTGCGCACCACTTGCAACTGCTACCTGCCCAGTCCTAAGGTCAGATTCACAAAAGGTTCTGAGCCGATGATAGTAAAGTGCAAACATGGTCTTAAAGTTTTGCAGCCGAGTGCATTTTGCCCTTTTTTCCAATTATCCATGTTGCAAAGTATAATTATCGCCTTTGCATCAAGAGCACAGCAGGTAGAACAGCAGAAAGAAAAATAAAAGATATTTTCAGACAATGAACTACAGGTCCCAATCAACTGCATGCAGAGGCATTCTTCAAAACATTAGGCAAGGAACGACAACGTGACAGAGAAACTGTATCTGGGATTTAATATGTCAGTCTGTCAGCATGCTTCAGTTACCACCAACTGTCTGAAGACATTAATAATTTCACTGTAACTGCATGTGGCTGTTAGCGCTTATCTTAGTGATTTGGATTGTTTACACAATGAGATTTATTTGCATAGAAAGGGGAAATGTTGTGTCAAATGTATGCATATTATCTCATTTAAATACATGCAAACTGCGGAGCACAGAGGCGGTTTTTCTTAGCAGCACAGTTAAGGGTGCATTTCACCCTTTGCAGATGCTTTGAGGACGCCACAGTTTAGTTTAGTTTTATTTGTGCAGGTGTGTCCACAAAAGCTGCACAGTGTTTTGGGGAATTTGCCCTAAAGTGTGTGTTTGAAAGGATAAGGTGTCACTGAGTTCTCCAGCGGCTAAAAGTGGAACAAACACACTGGCTGCTTCTGCAAGATGTTTGGTACGCTCATACAAGTTTTTCAATGGAGAAAAATAACTTTCTACCTGACAACTATGTTTTGAGCTGGTAGACAACAGGGACACAAAAGAAAGAGACAATCTGCCCTTGAATACTTCGCATTGTTAAGTATTGACAGAGAGACAGAGCGACAATTCCTGCTACAATGTCGCACATATGAAGACATCAGAACAAAGTTCTTTACAAACATTCAATGAGAACTCCAACATTTTGACTCACTCTGTTAGCAGGCTAAAACGTAACATCTACTTGGAGAAAATAGCATCAGCACCATAGATTGAGCAAGATATGTCAGTGCGTGTCACAGCCAAAGAGACAACCAGCACAACAACATTAAGTTCATCTCATCACAGATCACACTCTGCCTTTCTATTTACTCCTTCAAAGTATCTGTTAATGTCGTTAATTGTTTCTGGATTCACTCTTTTAAATTGTAATTGTGCTTTGGCAACACATATGGAATGTCATGCCAATAAAGCTTATTGAATTGAATCTATTTTCGCAAGTGTGTGCAGGCCCCTAGACATTTTCCATAGGGGTGTCTAGATGGGGCCACTGAAAATCTTGGGTAGGCACACCAAAGCCAGAGGCAATATGAAAATTTAGGAACCGCACTGATATGCTTTGGTTTCTTATTTTACAGTTAATGTTGCTAATTATCTGATGTGCAGACCGGTGCAGTTTATATTTTGAGTTCCACAAAAATCCTTCGTTATGTATGCTTACATGTTAGGCGATCCATTGTTCTTCAAATAGACTGGTTGTCCTATCAGTTAAAAGTTAAATACAAATCTACAAATACAAATATCAGTTAAAATACAAATGCACAACTTTAATCTGAAGGAGTATACTAATTGTAAGGAACAAAATATTTACTGGGAAGAAGCTCCCTCAAGTTCAGAGACTCGTTGGTACCCATAGAACCCATTTTAATACAGATATCATGAGGTGAGGGTTCAAAGGATCCCTCTGAAAATGCCTGATGATCCCTCATCAACTTTGGCCTAAGTTTGGAGCTACATTCAGCCCCCTTCCCAACCAACGTGGTCTCACTCTGAAGTTGTCGAAATCCAGCAGCATCAGACACTGATGAAGAAGTCGTCCTTTAACATTGGCATGATACGCAGCCGGTTGCTGTTATAGTTTAATGGCACTAAGTGGCATCGGGGGGAATTTGGCGGGACATGAACGAAAGTTAAGGAGACGAAAGTCCAAACAGGGTGAGCAGGAGGGAGGGTGGATGTGTCCAACCAACCACAACTCAACCCAACCACATGCATTAGTTGTTAAAGGCAAAAAAACGTAAATCGTGGTGTTTTACCGACGTGCGTTTAGTATTTTGAAAGAAGACAATGCATGCAACAGGCAGAACTTGACACAGCGTCCCAGAACGTCAACCCCCAACACACCCAGGGTACCTTTCACGTTGTATCTGGACGTGGAAAGTCCATGACCAAACGTCAATATGTGACGAAGTTGGAGTGAGAATGTGTTGTCCCAACAAACTGTACCCATATGAATAGTACAACTTGATGCCATAGGTTGTCTAGTTTCACAAAATACCACGATAAGATACCTATGTGTCAGTTTAAAAAATGAGCATGTCACAGTAATGTCAGCCTCAAATTACTTTTGCTAGGGGGGAGCAAGTGGGGGGACAAGCAGTCGTATTAAGGGGGCCATGGCCCACCTGATACAATTTAACCCCCCTAGCTTTGAATTAAATTGTCCATTTAAATACCATTGCTTTCCTCAACTCTGCACCTTTGGGTTTTTTTTTTCTTTTCAGTTCGCCATGTTAATCATTTTAATGTATGCCTGTGATATTCTGTCACGCTTATGCTCATGTGTTTGTGTCCACTTCTTGTTTTATTTTGAAATGTGTTTTCCTGCCTTTGTTGATAACCTCATGTGTTTCACCTGTGTCTTGTTCCAGTCACCTGTGTGTAGTTAGTAATCAACCCATGTGTATTTAAAGCCCAGTGTTTCCCCCATTTAGTAGCCAGATTGTCATTGTCGCCTTAGTGTGTTCATGCTTTCCAGCTTTTTCCTTGTGTTTGATTCCTTGGTTTTTGACTCGGCTTGGATTTATGGGCTTTGGTTTTTGGGTGATTTCCCTGAATTTACTTTTCTGCCTCCGCTGACTGCCCTGACTGCCTACGTAAAGATTTGGATTTGATAAACTGTTCTTGGTGTTTTGTGTATTCTGCTGCAACTGAGTCCCAGTTTTGTACTAGATCGTTATGATGCCATTTATTGTTATGTTGTCTTGATGACTTACGTAAAGATTTTTATGAGCTTGAACTGAAAGAAAATGTCAAGTAAAAAATCACTTTGTGGTGCTTAACCTCTGCTGATTGATTGCACACTTTAAATCACCTGGTCCAGTCAGTCTGTGTCAATAAAACTAAATGCTGAAAAAAATACTCACCTTTAACTACTTTAACAAATTTTTTTAAAAGCATATAAAGAGAGGCCAGCGCATTTTATGAATGCTGTGTATAAACGGCAGCATGCGTAACACTGTAACATACATGCCCCTACCCCTACGCCCTACACTCTGACTTTTCACTTTGCATTCATGGATGCAGCATGAACATGACTGTCCTCACCTTCACCCTGCCAGCTGCCACACAGTTGACTCTAATCCACTACCACCCTTTTTATTCTACACAAAAAAACTGAAAAACACTATTCAGTGTAGTGCAGTGCTTCCTCATACAATGACGTATTCTGCTCTTTTCAAGGGAATGAATTTCTCACCACCCGTGACCAGTAATTAAAAAACAAACTGGGAACCACACATGCTTGACTTTTTAAATTGAACACGAATTGTTCACCTCGAGGTCAGGGATGTTGAGAGGCACTACTCAGGCAGTAATTCACCTGTTGAAAGAGTAAAAATCGTCCTTGACAGGCTCAGTGTGGGCAGATTGTCTTGTTGACCACAGTCCCAGCTCACTGTGTTTGTTACAAAGTCACAGAAGTGAGCTTTATTCAACCCCATGTATTTTGGCAGGGTTAATTACCTCTGACACATCAGAGGAAAATGCCGCGGGACAACAATGTAAGTTAGGGGGTGAAAAGTCTGAGTAAAGTGGGTGGGAGAGGTGGTGGATGGGTCTAACAGTCACCAACGTTGTTTTCGCTTCCCATATGAATGTAAAGCCAATGTGGCGAAATGTGACGAGGTCGGAGTGAGCATGTGTAGATTTAGGAGGGACCTGCAGGGTATTTAGTCATGCTGAGTGTCAGTTAGTCCACCACTTTAGTCCAGATGGAATTATCTTCACAACTTCTGGGTGAAGTTTGCAGCCCAAAGACATTCGTGGTACCCAGAGGACGAGTGCTAACGACTATGACCTTCCCCTCACATCCTACACATCATACCTGCGAGTTAGCGTTGTCATTTGTACATCAAGCCCCCAGGAACAGCGCCAGGCTTTGAAGCCAATTTCACATACAACCAAATGTGAAATTACAACATTTGGGTCTCTTTTGTGATGCCATGGGGCCCAGCAAATTTTTTTTCCAATAGACATTGTGAAAGAAATGTTTATAAATCAGTGGATTTTTTTTAGCCTCATAGTCCCAGTGAAATGATTAATTTCACTATTGAGATTTGATCCATTCAGTCTGATGACATTTCTTTTTTTTCCCCCCAATCAAGTTAGCAGAGATAATAACTCAAAAGGAGCCAAGCCTGTAGTGCACTTGCTCTATGGGCCCCACGATGCCAAACATCTGCATCTGGAGTTGCATGAGATACTTCTCCATGGTCGGTGTAGACCTATTACCAAGATGGCAGTCGGCACATCCCCAGTTTGGAGAAGCAGGCTGGAGTACCACCATGGAAGCTAAAACTATTTTAGCCACCGAAAAAATCAACATCAGTTGAAGTCTGTGCTATATTTAGAATATTTTCACCACTTTACCTTGCTGTCAGTCAGTGATTTCTGATGGGGAACTGAAGCCACTACATCACTCTCACCAAAGCCAGACTCCATTGAAGAAAACCAGTAGTTTAACATTGCCGAACACAGGAGCGGCTGGTCTACCGCTGCCTCGAACAGTTAGTTTGGCTGTGTCATTGTGTAACTGTGGCATTTAAAAGGGTTAGTTTGGATTAGCCAGAGCCACACAATAACACAAACTCACTAACTGATCAAGGCAGCGGTAGACCAGCAGCTCCCGTGTTCGTCAAAGGAGGCTGGTGGCTGTGACGAGAGCATAGATGGAGAATTTAAGCTGTTAACGGCTTTCCTGTTGAAACTGGCTGTCTGTGTTGAGGTAAAGCATTGGAAATATTCTCAATATAGCACACACTTAAACTGTTATTGATTTTTTTAAGCAGCTAAAATACATGTTGCTGCTGCCCCCATCCACAGCAGTGCATTGCTTAGCTTCTGTGTCAGTACTCCTGCCTGCCTCTCCAAACTGGGGGCGTGCCGACAGCCATTTACTGAAGATAATACACTATGGATGAGTACCTCATACAACCCCACTTCTAAAGATGAGAGTTTGCTCACATGCAAAAAGGACATGTGTGCTCCATATTAAAGAGACAGCTGCTAAAGTATTAATGTACTTTTTTGTTTTTTCTTTGTAGTAATCTCATTTTGTGTTCTCATTTTTGTAATGTGGAGTTATATGTTGTATTTTTTGGTCTATATTGTCAGTCTGTAACTTTATGTGGCTGCTGTCTCGGCCAGGACACTCTTGAAAAGAGATTTTGAATCTCAAGAGGTTTTTTCTGGTTTAATAAAGGTTAAATAGAGCTGTGCACATGGATCATGGATGAAGGCACACATCTGAAGTCCCCCGTGTCTCGCTAGAAATTCATTTGACGTCACAGGCATGCTCAAACATCAATGGCAATACCTACACATGCCTTACATCATACAAAATCCCACATACACCAGCCACCTCTTAAATGACAAAATTTTCATCATCCGGTTTCAAATGCATTTCATGTTTCTGTACTGATCAAGCACCCTTTAAAGAGCAGCTTCCCTGTCGAATCTAATTTTGCACATGCATTCTCTGCTAAGACTTTGTAACATTTTTTCATGTCTTTCTACCCATAAATTCAGTCATTATCAAACACAACGCGCTCAGAGGAATAATCATCCAGTTGCCTGCAGAAATGTCATTTCTCTGTTCATCTGCAACCTCTTAGCATTCTCTGAATTCCAACTATTTAATTCCACTTCCCATTCAGTCGTGTGTGAATTATATAAGTGGACATGAATTGTTGACTTCATGTCTCTGTGAGTGATTGACAACTAATCTCCCCACCGGCAATCCCTTTCCGTGGAGTCCATCTGAGAGGCTATAGGCAATCTGAGTGACTGATAAATTACAGTTTCACATTAAAAAACAACTATTCTCTTGCTCTTGGGGACATCTTCTGCCATTACAATGTGCCTGCTGCAGCAGGCAAATTGGCTTTTAGATGAGCCAATTTAATTCCATTCTTGAAGCCCGTTTACCATTCTCATGTGGCGCTTTTTTCTTCTTCTCTCATCAAAAGCAGACGACCCCAGAGGCTTCTTAACGCTGTATTTCGACGTTTTGCTCACACTGCAATTCCAGTGTGAGCAAGATAAAGAACCTTGTGGGAGTCTCTTAGGTGGAATGAGCAGCCACCATCAACCAAGTCTTTTCCAGCTATCTGAAGGGCAATCTACTATTGATTACATCGTCCTGTCTTTTGCCTTAATGGTCCTAGTAGGGCCGATCGTGGTGATGAAACCTATACTTTGGTGGAATCAGATGGGCTTAGAGAGGCAAAGAGAGGCTGGTTTATAAAGATAAGGTGAACAGATTATTATTTGATGTAATTTCCTGTGTGGGGACTTGCAGTTTCTCCCACCTGGGGACAAAATGGAGTCCCCACATGGTTAATTTTGGAGTTAAGATTGAGTTTTAAGGTTAAAGTTGGAGTCGTGTCCAGGTTGAGGTGAGGGTAAATGCTGGAGTTAGGGATGTAGTGGTTATAGTGAAGCCTCCACAGAGTGAATGTCAACACAGTGTCCTCACAAAGATAGATGTTCACGCTTGAGTGTGTTAAAGTGTTGGTGTGTAGCACATGGAATTGAGTAAAAGAGGCAGATGCAGGGAACAGGGAATTGGGTAATCTCTTGTATTAGGAGCTGTGGCAGTCTGAATCCATCACAGCATTTAAGACACACTTGAGTGGGGAGATAAGGCAGGCAGGCAGTTGGGCAGGTGGATAGTGTGTGTTGTGAGGGGTTTTGGGGGGGGGGGGGGGGGACCACGCGTTACAATCACCACCAGGCATTTGAACCAACTGACCTGCTCGGACAGCTGCTTGCCTCTGAGGAAGAAGCCCAGCAGGCAGCCAATGACCACGGCCAGCACAGACAGGATGAGCAGTCCGTTCTGCTTGCAGACATTCTTCACCCGCCCCCACACTTCATCCAGAGCCACCGCCATCCTCCTCCACCGCCTCCTCCTCCTGCTTGTCCTGGTCCTGACTGCAACTTCCGAACCCCCCGCAGAGAAAACGACCAGAGCAAGCCCCCCCCCTTTTTTAACCACTTATTCAGCCATATAGAACCAGCACAGAGCCAAGAGTCGCCAACGCCACCACCCCGGAAGAAAGTGGATGCAGCCGGTGGGGAGAGATAGATGGACGCAGACTGATGGAGGCGAAGGCAGGCTCGAGAGAGAAGAGACAAATGGGACAGAAAAAGTTTAAAGAAAGAAAAAAAGTTGGGGTTTGATTAAGGGAGAGGGGTGAAGAGTAAAATTAAAGAGGTAGTCGTCCAAAAATAAAGCACTTTAGATGTTTCTGTGCTCCTCCTCCAAACTGCTCCCTTGATTATTCCACATGAGACGAAGAGCATCACACACTATCTCTGTCTATCTGTGTCTGTCTCGCTCCCTGTCAGTCACCTCCCTCTCCATCTCTCCAACCCCCACTGACACAGTCCTCCTGGTGGCCAACAGGGGGCCCTGCGACAGCTGGTGGAATTGTCATCAGGGTTAATACTACGATCCTATTAGGCTGCGCTGCACGACTCAGATCTAAGACTGGATTAGAGAGCTCTCTGAACAATTGGACAGCGGATTGTTCCAGACCATGAAAAAGAAAAAAAGGGAATAAATTGCACAACAAGTGACATGAGGTAAATAACAAAACAAAAACAGGGACTTCCAATGCTGGTTAGTTGTTGACCTGTTTTTATGTTTCACAGAGGTGCAGCACACATGATTGAACGTGACAGGGACGACACAACCGAGAAAAAAAAAAATATATATATATATGCATGGCATTAGTGCATGTCTTCAGGTGATTGCCCACTAATTGTATAATGTTGTCAGGTAAAAACACATGCCAACACAAACATGCTGCATCATGAATATATATTAGAGACGTTATATACTGTGTGGCAATCCATTACATACAGAGTGTGAGCTGAGTGTACTGAGGTGATATTAGTGATAACCACTAATGTGGTTTTATGTGATAAGGCTAGTAATAGTCTATACTTATGATAGTGTCAATCAAAATGTGCAACATTAAGTCATTAAAGTAATTTCTTTACCACTCACTTTATTGTAGGTGTCTTCATTTTCTTCTTAATTGGACAGCTGAAGAAGCGAGCTCGTCATAGATATGAACACGATGCATACATGTGTAAGGGGGGTGTAGGGTATACCAAGTAGATTTTAAAATCAGGTGGAGAGCAACACTGAAATAACCAAGGAGTCCAAGTCAAGTTAAAAAGAATAATTTATTACAATAATTAAAATAGTTACAGTTACTTAAAACCCACGAGTGGTGTTGATAGGACCCTAAAGAAAGCAATGAGTTAACATACTAAAATACTACTTACTAAAAAAACAATGCAATGTAGTCATGAAAAAATATAAAGGCACACATAAAAATGTTCTTAAAAATGTCTAGGGCTGTAGTCTCCTGGTCGACTGGTCAATGATTTGGTTGATATGCTCTCGTCTGACCAACGAATAATCGCCGTGTTACTTTCATAAGGAGAAAAATGATACGTCAATCCACCTTATTTTCAAACACGGAAGTAAATAGTGATCAACTTCCGTTTTTTTGTGCGTGACTTCCGGTCAGCCGCTTTCCCTCATGTTTTCCCTTGGAGCTAACGGTGCAAGCTATTTTTTTTTTAATTTTCAGTTGTTTATGTTAGTCAATCAGTTAGTTAGTTAGTTAGTCTGTGTATTTTATATAGATAACTGTGCCCACGTTTCCGTTATAACGGAAATTTATTCCCTCTAAACGCGAATAATTCGCACGTCAATTATAAACTATGAACCAAAAAAGCACAATCTATCCCGAGACAAACTGCATGATCCCCGTCTCCAGTGTACCAGCAGAGAACCTGCAGAACCGAATCAGCGAAAAAACACACCGGGCTAAGCCTCTCTACCTGAGCAGCTGAAGCTGCGGCTCGCACCCTCGACACACAGACACACAGACGGTGCTTCTGCATGCCAGCCAAACGTGTGCGCAACTGTGAGAAATAAATATGTGAGGTGTACGCTGCTTTTCTATCTTTTTTTCCATTTTCTTTCTTTCTTTCTGTCAGCGACATACACTCC
>NC_065526.1:17831292-17856156 GCF_006386435.1 Epinephelus moara
CACTTGGTTAGGGTCAGGAAAAGATCATGGTGTGGGTTAAAATGAAAAAGAAAGTGACAAACACATAAGCCGTGAGCCTGCTCCGCCTCAAGCCGGTCGCGGCGCACCATACGTCCGCCGCGAGCCGTTCAGCATCGCGGACAGTCGGACTAATGGGATGTCGAACCAATGGGCTGTCGAACCAATGACATGGACCCACACAGGACGGGTTGTTTTAATTGACTGAGTTGATTATTAAGCCATAGTGATGCGCAGATCGGCTCTGATAGCACCTGAATCAGCGTGTACGCATCAACCATCCAGCCGTTACAACATGATTGAGCTAGCAAAGCAGTTTTGTGTTGCTATGTGTGGTATTTATTCAGTTTTGGGAAATCATGATGTCTCAAAAGTATCAGTGGCTGCAGCTGACAGGGACATCTAACGTTAACACTAGCAGCAAAGCTAACATCAGGATCGTCATCCGTTAAAAGCCTGAGAGGCTATAGGCAATCTGAGCGACTGATAAGATACAGTTTCACATTAAAAAACAACAACATTGTGTTTATAGACTTTACAAACATCAGATTAGTCTAAACGGTGATATAGTGACGTGAAAAATGTGATATATACATATATATGGCTAAACTCAGCAAGGTAAACAACAAGGCAATTCCCATTTACACAGTGGTAAGAGTGCTGGACCGGAAGTGTCGCACAAAAAAACGGAAGCTGGCTGCGTTGTGTTTTGCCTCTGTGTTTCCGTGAAAAATAAGGTGGATAGCTTTTCAGGATTAATCCATCATTTCCTGCAGCGGGAGGGACAGGCTAAATTACCTGTGAAAATGGGGGTGTTTTCAAAACACATCGTTGAACTCGCCAGTTTCTGTATACTGACACCATTTCCCTCAGTGGAAACAAAGCTTGTATTTCACAGATAAGAAACAATAAATTGTGAAGACAGTAAAGCCTCCACTAAAATAGCATTTTAAGTCTTGTGTGTGCTCTATCTTTAAGGGATTTATACTTCGGGATTTATCCTGGCTTCATATGAGCAGAGGAAATCTCCACTCGTTGCTAGGCTTATTTAAACAATGTAAAATGCCAAAGGCTGGCGCTAATAACGTTAGCATGTTGTATTTGTTTGGATAACGTGTTTAGTGTGACAGTTGTTTTGTCGGTGAGTTGTAATGGAGCCAAATTGAGTGCCCTTACCTTTGTTAAATGTCGCTGTTGTCCCTGGCTTTATATGAGACAAGGGAAAGATCTCTAGTTGCTAGGCTAATGTATACCATGTAAAATGCCATAGGCTGGCGCTAATAACGTTAGCATGTTGTATTTGCTTGGAAAACGTGTTTAGTGTAAGACAGTTGTTTTGTTGGTTAATCTTGTGAGTTGTAATGGAGCCAGATTATGTACCGTTACCTTTGGTAAATGTTGCTGTTGTCCCTGGCTTCAGATGAGAAGAGGGAAAGATCGCTAGTAGCTAGGCTAATTTACACAATGTAAAATGTAAAACTTGCGCTAATAACGTTAGCATGTTGTATTGGTGGGGGAAATGTGTCCAGATAAAACCAAGTGTTTGTCTGTCAATGCTGCGATTTATAGTGAAGCTGATTTGCGTACTTGTGTTTGAATTTGTCTCTATTAAGCCATGTTTAATGTGTGTTACTTTCAAGCCCCAACTTCCGGGGGAGACGAGTGAGGCCAATGCGGAAGTGCCAAAAACTGCAGTTCACTGACTGTCCACTTGAGGCTGGCTCCGGAAGTGAGTCAATCCCCATAGACCCCCATGTTAAAATGCCCAACTTTAAAGCAGAAATAAACATGTTTACAGCCTGGTACAAAAAATGGTTTTGGTCTCTATAGCTAATTTCCTTTTTTTTTTTTTTAATTTTAATTTTAATTTTTATACAGTCTATCGTTACTTTACAGCACTTAACACAGTCCTCCACCGCCGACTAGTGTTTTGGAGGTGTAACTGCAGAGTGACAGATGCACCACCACAGAAGTAAAAATAACGTGCAGATTTTTTTTCCCCACGACTAATCGATCAGTTTAAGATTATGTACGACTTCAGTTGACCAAGATTTTCTTTGGTTGACTACAGCCCTAAAAATGTCCAAGGAAGCAGTTTGAATACCAGAAATAATCAACTGTCCTTACCTCAGTCTTGCAGAGTATCTGGCCAATATGGCGTTGGGACACCATTCTTCTGCGTCCGAAGCTATGGTCCGAAGTCCAAGCGTTCACAGGCAACCTGAGTTAGGGGAGTTAGGGGATAGAGCTCTCAGCTCTGTCCGATAGTTAGGCCTACAATATATGAAATTAAAGCAACACTTACCTTTCTGGAAATATTACGCTTTTCTTTGTTTAGGTTAAAATGCTATTAATAAGCTGATGGCACACTAACAAGTGAATTCCACCAGAAATAAAAACTCATAATCATACCATTCTCATATGGTTCTAAGAAAACTCAGACCAACCATTGCATTCGGAGTTTTCTCCTGTTCTGTCTGTCTTCCCCACGTGGAGGCCTTTGACTGATGTAACCGCTCGCCCCCCCACCATCATCAGTCATCACTGACTCCGGTTGAGTTTTAAAACTCTGGGGTTGCATTTGACTGTCTTGGTTGTAATGTTACACTCTCCTCTTCCGTGTATCTAACGTTACCTTGCCAACGCCTACGTCTATCATAGATGTAATGAGGATGTAATGGAGGAGGGGGGACTAGGCCTTTGGAGGGAGGTGGGAGTTGTGGATGTTCAGATTTTTTCCAAGTGCTGTGTGAAATGCAAGAAAGGTAAGAGTTGCTATAATCGTTAAGTAGATAAATGAGGGAATAAATACATGTTTATAAATGTACATTTAAATATACAAATGAGTCAGTATAGTTCAATAAATGAATAAATAAATAGGTTTTTTATTTTTTTAAAGGGTGTTTCTCAAAGGGTTTCTTCTTATTTCAGGGGACTTTTATTCTTAATATTCCTATTATATGCAGAGTGTTTGTGGACGCAGAGTCAAAATTCCATTAAACCTATGGCTACATCTAACAGATGAATATTGAATGAAATACAAGGTAAAGCAGAGTGTTTGTCATATTTCAACTGAGATTTTTAAATTGAGCTAAACTTTCTATGCTTCATTTGGATGTCTAATTTGCACGGGTTTGAAAGAAATCCAGCTCCCACACCAGGCTTTTGTCTCACTATTCCTCCTTCAACGTGCTCCCAGCCTGCTGCGCCCTGACTCAGCGGGGGCTATTACAGAAAGTAATTACTTACAATTTTCATTAACAAAAAAAACAAAACTCAACTCACTCACTCAACTGGTTCAAAACCCTATGTTTCAAGAAGAACGGTCTTTTGTATCTTGTGGCCATCCACAATGACACGAGTCAATCTAAAAAAATATTATGCACAAACATGGCAACTTTGTTTCTCAGATAATAATGACACTTTATTTGTACTTCTTCTGGACAACGTATTCAGATTCAGACACATCCCTAATGTGCTCATGTGTGGCCAAGTACAAATAATATACAGTTGGTTGCAACTTCTGTACGGAGGTGCGTGTGGATGTAGATTTGGAGCCAGGAGTGGTGGGATCGTGACATAAATGGCTTCACTTAGACCGATTTCATTCAAAAATTTAGGATGCTTTTAACTACATCTGTCAGCACCTCTCCAAAAGACTCTCAGCATTAAACTATAGAGGTGTGTAAAAGTTGCACAAATTCTAATATGACTTTCAGACTGAGGTTGCACTGCAAAAAAAATCAGACCTGTATCTGTTTAAGAGCCACATATGAGAGTGGCCCAAATCAGAATAGAAAATATCAGTCTGTGGGGTTTGTGATGTTCACATTCTAAAAAAAATCTGATCTGAGTTACATATAAGTGAAAAAAAAAGAGACCACTTTTGCCTGCAGTCTGATTGCAGCCAAAGTGTGGATATTGTCTGGAAAAGAGATGTGTGTAAAGCAAATGTCACAGTAATGGGGCCTTGAGCACTGATGGAAAGTGTGGTAATGGTGTGGCGTGAGACATCACTGAGAAATCATCTATTCTCCTGAATGATATCATCCAAAGACCAAATACTGATGTCTGTAGGCAATCAAAGGGGAATTGAAGCAATAAGGAGGAATTCAGTGAGGGTGAGATGTAAGCCTGTGTTACTCATGCTGCTGACAACTGCCTCATATACTATTCTGAAGGTACACTAAGGAGCCCACAGTAGCAAACCCTAGAACCTTACATGTGTAAAGAAACATTTTACTGTAACACTTGAGGAGTTGAAGGCCAGTATTAAACAGAGATGTGGATGAAGTCTTGTGGCCTGATCCACAACAGCCCAGGCACATTGTGTGCAAAGAATTGTGGGTGAGGATACGCACATGCATCCTGAAGGATGGACTCGGTCCTTGGTAGAATTCGAAGGATCCTTCACATTGCAACAATCCTTCAGCGTAATTCAATGACGTATCTTAATTGAATCTTAGCCACTCAAGGATCCTGCCTTGACTTTGAGAAGCACTGTATGACTCAAATCAGTCCTTCACTCCTCCACAGCTCCAACCTCTCGTCTAAATATGGTCACTTCTGACTCCTAATAGCCAAGATGGCGATGGGCAAAATGCTGAACTCAAGGCTTCAAAATGTCCACAAACCAAAAGGTGACCAAACAGTAGCTACATCAGTTATTTTTTAAGTTTATGGGCTCCACCTCAAATGTTGCATCCACTTTCTCTCATCCCGATATCCCTCCTCGACTCCTCTATCCACGTCCCCTGCCTGCCCCTCTCAGGTACCGTCACCCCCCAACAGTATGAACCGTGTTGGTCCGTGGGCTCATGGCTCCATTTCTGGGTTCGACTGTCAAGCCTGAACCCCAGAGAATGTGAATGGGCTCCAGCCTGAAGAACAAACTGTTACCTGTGTGTCTTCATCTGCCCAAGTTTCTTATTTGCCTGTGTTAAACAACTGTCGCTGACTTCCAGAGTGCTGTATTTGGGCCCTAAATACACTCGTCACAATTATACCCACAAACATTATACCCTTCAGACAGAAAAAGCCACAAGTGTTTTTGATTAATACCATCCGTGTGCAGTCTCTTGCTTTTGCAAGAGATATATTATGTTTTGCTAGTTTGCTGTAAGGTTTTGTGGTTAGTGTGTGCAGTTTTGCAAAAATAGCCTAAAGATAGTGCCTTAGCAGACATAAAAATTGTAATTGTAATTGAATGAGTACAAAGAGTGTGAAGACCTCCTATTGGTCAACTGATTGATATGAACCCAAATAGCAGATCTATTACTACTACTATTTTATGCATAACAAGCAAACAATCAGCGGTTCATTTTAGAGCAAAAAGCATCCACTTAACGAGTCCCTGGGGTTTCACACTGAAGGCGAACACTGCAGTTATTTGAGAAACATTATTCAGAGTATGTTCTGGAGTAAGGTTATTGACAGGTGGGGCTAAGTCCGGTTAGCACCCTACCATTTTTCTCTTTATTAGCTTTCCTCAAACACACTTGCAGTAAACCCTGCGGTTTCCAGTCAGTGGGAGATGAATTGTAATCATCTCACAATAAGACTAATTCTGAACAGCATCTATAAAAATGTAAATAATACAGTACTTTATTGAATCTGCTGTCAACTCTAAACTGAAGTACACAGTTCCTGGTGCAGTCGTCTCTTTTGGTTAAATAAATAGCCCTTGCTGCGGGATATAATGTAATGCCTCTGCTCGATGTTGCCGGAATTTACTCTATCATAGTATAATAGCTAGGCCGCAAAGGGGTGGATGTTTTCTGGAAATTTTCCAAGGCAAGTTGAGCTCAGGAATTTTGCACCGTTTAAATTTAACAGCCCATTCCCATCCCCATTTGTCAATTTGCTAGCTAGCTAAGGGTCCGCACACATGCCACATGAACATTACATATCTTGTCTTTGGACTTTATTCATTTTGAATATAAGTCAAAAAGGATTTGATTGTTATTATTTACATTTTACACAATGTTCCAACTTTTTTGGAATTGGCACTGTATTATGGAGCTATAAAAACTCCCACTGACAAATACATTAAAATACAACCAACAAAATCCTAAAGTCCATTAGTATTTATTTTCTTTGATTTTCTTTTTGTAGTTCTCCCCAGAGAGCAAGCCATACTCTGGCACAATGCAGGACCATCTCTACAACTGTGGTGTCAATGCTGATGAGATGAGTTGGGTCTGTCCTGCTGTCCAGTAACTGAGGCGACAGTGGCAAGGAAAAACTCCCCTCAAGAGGAAGAAACCTTGGGAGGAACCAGGCTCTCTGGGGGGGCCCATCCTCCTGAGGGCAAGGGAACCGTCAGCTGCTCCTGGCCACGGGACATCTTCTTCGTTCATCCTCCAGTCGTCTTCCCTGGTCATCTGTTGTCCACGTCACGTTGAACAACTGCACCAAGAAAACAGACAAGATTAGGAACTCACTTACCTTCCTTGTCCCGCGGCGGGTCTCCTGGCTCCATGATGGTCATCCTGTCTCCGTGTGGTGTATCCAGGTCCCTTAGTCCGACATCACGTCTTGACTGTGGCACGTCCCTTAGTCCGACATCACGTCTTGACTGTGGCAGGTCCCTTAGTCCGACATCACGTCTTGACTGTGTCCAGGTCCCTCAGTCCGACATCACGTCTTGACTGTGTCCAGGTCCCTCAGTCCGACATCACGTCTTGACTGTGTCCAGGTCTCTTAGTCCGACATCACGTCGTCAGTTGGGTTACACTACTGAGAATGAAGACAACACACTTGATATAAACACTATGTTGGCGCATTTAAAAATCTCTCTCTTCTTCAGGACTTGAGTTAAGGATGTGACGGTGTTGTCCTCTTACTTCTCTTGTAGAACAGGATGTAAGCACCCCTCTTCTGCTGCTCACAGACTAACTTGCCGGACGTCTTAAAGACCATTGAATCATTGTAGGTGAGCCAATGATCACCTGGTTTGTCCGGATTGTTGTCTGGGTGGATGCCTTGGCTGATGTAGTGTCCTATTAAGAGAGAGATCTTGATTAATATCTTGAAACAAAGTGGAGGTTATGAAGGTTAACTGATAACAGACAAAGGGGAATTTTTCAGAATCACGACAGCTCGGCGTATAACTCACCTATAAAGCATTATTATTTATTTCTTAACTATTCATAAAACCATTAGTTACAACTTAGAGAGTGGTATCAAAAAGATTCTGAATATGACATGATGTTTAAAACTTTTATGGTTTTCTACATAAAACATAAGAAGGTAGCAGAAAAGAGTTCCAAATAAAGCAGAGAGTGCTAATAACTAAATTCATCAATCAAAATAGGAAAAAATAACCATCAATTTCACATAGAAAAGGATAAAGTTCCACTAGAACTACTCAGAATAAATAAAGTGAATAATTATAATTGGTTAATTCCATCAGGACCTGAAACGTTTCTATCTACAGCATGACAGAGGACGACAGACGGTCACATTCAGCCTTCAGTGTGTGCTTCTCTTACCCATTTCTGTGGAGCCAAAATGGCTGATGGCACTGACCAAGCTGTAGCAGCCTCCATCCTGTGAAGGAAGACAGTTCATAAGAGTTAGCTTCACACGTACACACAAAACAACAGCACACACTGTACACATGTTTACTTTCACGTGAGCCTGATTTTTGTGTTTCTGTTTTTCTTTACCTGTGTGGAGGAGACTGGCAAGTCCCTTGTCAGCCTGACAGGCTCATCAGCCTTCTCAAGCTCAAAGAAGGGAGAGTAGCGAAACCTCTTCAGCTGCAGGATGAGCACTCTGAGGGAAAAGGTATGAAAATATGAAAGGATTATTGTTGAGCCTAAAGACAAAGTGGAGCAACACATTCTCATCCTAACTCGTCAGATACTGATGCTTTGTCAGTGGACCTACACCTCAAAATATGACACCCTAGGTACCCCCCTGCATCAGCTTTGAATATTCAGGGACGACACGATAATCTACGCTCCTTACATGCATTGTGTCTTTTCAAAATACACTTCTGTTTTCACAGGAAATGTGCAATTTCTGCTCGTTATGTGCATACGTTCTCTCTCAAAATAAACTTGAAACGTAAAAGACTTCATTTTTATGTTTACTTCCTTTCTATGTCAGGTTTAGGCAACTGAAGGCCCTGTCCAAATACCCACACTTGCGCCCTGAGGTCTTCCCTGAAGTGCACTTGCCAAAAGTGCAGTTAGGGGCGTAAGTGCGCAAGGGATCGACGCTGTTTAAAAAGGAGAATTGGGACAGTTGCGTACACGTCACTTCCGTTTGGGTCCAGCTGGTCCGTCTCCTAGGAGACGAAACATGGTGATAGAGGAAATAATGTTTTCACAGCACTGCTGCTGCAAATGATAAATAGATACAATCAGCGAATGATGAGGAGGATTAGGAGCAGCAGGAGAAGGCGGCATCTACATCAGATCCAAGTATTGATGCTGATGCCCAACCAACAGGTACATTTTTTAAATTAATTTTTACTCTTGAATTTACCTGTTAATAATGTGTATATTAGCTGTAACATCTTTTTTTACTCTACCGTTAACATAGCCTAGATTACCGTTATTACTATTAAAAGGTTTTTTGCTTGGATAAATTCTGGTAAATTGTGATATAAAATAAACTATAAAGACATACGGTAATAAAATAATAATAATTAAAGACACAATCAAAACTGTAAAGTGATGTGGACTATCATACAAACCTCAGGTCAACTGTAAACTGTATATTATTTCATTATTAACGCCCTGTCATGTATTATTAAGTCCACACAGCGTGTTGTTTGACGTTACGTTCCTCTAACGGTTGTTGTCAGTCGGAGTTAACGGCTCGCGGATACGTCAGTTACTGTTTGAAGATGGTGAGTTGTACCGGCCAGCTGTGCAGTGTTACAGCGTCACAACACCACAGAGGATTCTGGGTAAAATCCTTCAGCGAAGTGAGGTCTGATGCGCACTTTCGGAAGGGGTGCATTAAGGCCGCAGGTTTGCACCCCTTGATAACAACAGAAGACAATTTGGACACCCTACGCACTTGCGCCCCTTAGCGGGAGTGCGCAATTAAGGGGCACAAGGGCGCAAGTGCGGGTATTTGGACAGGGCCATAGTTAGATGTAGACAAAAACCAACATGGTTTGGCTTAAAATAGGTTCAGTTGTTACCAATGTCGTTATGTTACATATGTCACGTATGTTATTATCAAAATAACTCCACTGATTTTGGTTTCACACTGAATGTGAACAGTTGGCTCAGAGCTTAAAGTCCAGAGTCTGTCTGTTTCACCTCCCCTCCTGCCTGCCCTATACAGACTTTCTTTCCCTTTATACTACAGTTGTTGCAGGCAGCGTCACAAACTGCTGCTGCCCGCTGCGTGTCATACTGCTACAAAGGGTGCCTCTGTGCAGCGGGGTCTGACGCTGAGATCAACTGACTCTCAAGGGTCCCTCAGGGTCAGTGGACCCCAGTTTGGGAACCACCCAGGTCAGGTGATCATTTATGTCAGATGTGATGTCACTTACTGTGGCAGAGTGAGGAAGGATGATCTGCAGCTCGACTTGTTCCCTCCGCAGTCACACCTGAACTCCACCTCCGTCTCCTGCAGAGCAGCACAGAGAAACAGGCTGTGTGTTATGAACACAACTACAACACGTCCACATGCTCAGACAGAGGTAGTGTGTGTGTGTGTGTGTGTGTGTGTTGCATGATGTTTTAGATCAGTCAGTGATCATGTGACTGAAGGAGGATTTGTGGATCTTACCTTAAGGTACTCCTGGAGCATCTCCTCCACAGAGCCTCCAGGGAGGAGGTCTAGAGACAGGTTTGTGGATTCCTCCTGTCTCACTGACTGTGCTCCACAGCTGCACATTAGAGACAATACACGTTAATATTGGCTGCAGTGGTCACAACACAATTTTGTTTCATAACAGGACAAGAGCAGGGCTTATTCAAGACCAGATCATTAAGGTGGCACCATTAAAAATTGACTGTGTGTGACCCTGAACTGTGCCGTCTCACCTTTTGCATGTCCTGGTGTTCTCTATTGTGATCACCAGGTTATCCTCTACAGGGCAGGTATAATGTGTGCCCATGAAAGCTGCTGTCTCCTGCAGCAGAGGGGCCAGACCTCTCATCTGTTCCAGGACTGTAGTCAGGAACTCATGAGCGTCCTGAATACACAGAGAAGAGTTTAAACACAGAGCCCAGACAGTCAGGAGGTGAAACAACAGAATGTAAAGGCTGCTGACTCACCTTTTGCAGAGTGTCCCGGAACTCAGGTGCCTGGGCAGAGACCACATCCTTAAAGGACTTCAGGAGGGGGATTTTAACTTGTGCGTCTATGGACAAATGAACGTCCCTGACATCCATCAAGCTTCTGCAGAAGGCGAGAGGAAAAAAAGAGACATTTTTGCATGTGTTTCATTTGGTACTCAGGTTTGTGGAAAAACTTGAGAATGACGTAAGTGTGAATGCGTGTGTGTGGCTGCTGTACCTCATCAGTTGAGCCTCAGGTACTGAGCTCCAGACCTGCTCCATGCGACTGATGCCCCCAGTGAAGTCCTCTAATGTTAGGAGACTCTGCAGGCTTGCGTTCATATAGCAGGTCTGCCCAATGTTTGGAAATCTGACACAGAAACACAGCGAGTCAAAACATACGTCAGTATTCATTCTTCACTGACCAATCACAAACAGGTATTTCAGTTTGATTTGATGGATTCATCTCTCGTTACAACTTTGATTCATGTGCAGATGTACTCACCCGAAGCAGTCGATGGGGCTATCCAGAGAACTATCAGTGTCCCAGATGTCATTTGTTTCGTTGCTATGGAGATAAAACAAAAAAACACAAACACATGGTTAATAAACAAGCAAGAGGCTGACAGAGCAGAGTGTGTGTTTATAAGTTGCTGCCTCTGTGACAAAGTTGGTTGAGGAAGCTAACGTAACCCCTGGTGTAACCCCAGACAGTATAGGCATAGCCGTAGCTTTTGCTATTTCAGTCTGTTTTCAGTTCATGACGGTTAACTGGAACATTTTGGTGTAGTGATACACAAAATGTAGTGACAGCTTTTCACTTACTCGTTGAGTCGGGCCATGAACAGCTTCTCCTCGAGGTCAGTGATGTCGACTGAATTTGCCTGCGTGACGTCATCCAGTGAGCAAAACGACGTCACGTCGTCATGCTCGTCCTGCTCATCTGTGTTGTTGTTCGTTGTTGCAGGGCTGCTGCTGTAAGAATAAATTGTCATCGTCAAGAGGCAGAACATACACAAAAAGACTCCCAGGTAAAAGTAATAAATAAAATATTTTAAGAATACTTGAGCTACAGAATATCACTGCAAGATTTAAACTAAAACAACCACCGAAAAACTGGAAGAACATGATTTCATTAAGGTTACTTATAGTTAAAAATATGATATGTTAGGAAAAGTTTATCTATGTGAGAATATTAGTCAGTGAATATAAGAGGAATTAAGAAAAATTATCAACTTTTTATGTTCCTGACAGACACTGAAAGCAGCATGGAATGAATGTCACTACCTCCTCTCAGGGTTTGGTGAGTCCGTCTTTTCAGCGTTGGTGATGTTGACTGGTGAGACGCGATGTTTTCTCTGTTGGAGGAAAAACAAACTTGAATTGTTCAATAATGCAAACATAACAATTAACTATATCAGTACTCTCACTGAGTCCTGGCTGGTGAATATCTGGTGACATTGGCTCTTTTCTGTGAAACATACCCTGCCGTTGATCGACAGCCAACGCCAAAAGTTCCTCATGGCTTCCTTTAGTGACGCAGTTTGAGCGTCTGAGGTGGTGACAGTAGGTCTAAAGAGAAACATGGTTGGTTATTTTACAGAGATAAATCATACAGACACTCTGTGTCCTTGTGCTCATCTCTGGAGTATTGTGGGGAAAATTAAAGAGTTAGCAAACAACATGTCTGTAGAAACAAAAACGCACTCTGAATGAGCGTCTTACCTTTCCTGTGGGGCTGAAGGCCTCCTACCAGGAACACTTTTCTTCTGTAGAGTGAAAACCAAAGCAATATTATGAGGAAACTGTTTTAAACTTCTTTTTTCGCAGCCATTTCCAACTAAAATGTTTAAATATAAATGTTACAGTCTACTAAAATGAGATTAATGTGAAGCTCTGACACTCTGACGTCAAACATACGTCAAGGTAACCGAAGAGGCGATTCCCCCAGCTCTTCTTCTTTGGCTGTTGGTCCTCCCAAGCTGGCTTTGCTGAGACTGGAGCAGCAGGTACATCCTGGACACCGCCACTGGTGGTTAAGAGAGACACAGTTAGTTTTTCTACTTTCGAGGCCAGATAAATGAATCATAAATCATTTGCAAGAATTGTTTCCAGAAAAAAATCACTCTCACAGTTAACACAATCAGAAACAATTTGCGTCAAACTTAAATACTTGACACTAAAAACACTAATCTCAGACAGTTTGTACATGTTGCCTGTATATTTATTATTTTATTTTTTTAGCGCTCCAAGATTTTACCAGTTAAAAAACAATGAGAATTTTGCTTTCAAATTTCAGGTCTGCAGCTCTGGCACTAACTCTTAAAGGTTTGGATTACTACCAAGAAACTACATACTAGAAAATGTAAATACTTGTATTAATACTACTTTATTTCTGGTAAAATCCTTCTAAACCCTAATAAAGGCTGCGAATGAAACAGACCACTGAAGTGTATTTTGTATTGAAGTGTATGTCCTTACCTTGTCTGATGGCTGGAGTGCTGTTTCTTCTCATCAGCCACAGTCTTCTTACGAGATCCTTGTTTCTTCTGTTAAGAATAAAGAAAAATAAGATGAACACTGACTGAAAATTAAAATGCCTTTATAGAGTAGTCTGGGAATGAGTCCTAAACCCTGAAAATGAGTTTGCATTTTTGCACACTTGGTTTCCTTGTCTTGAAGTCAATGAATTTTTTGAATCTGGTTTTGGTTAGGTGCCTGAAATAAGGTCTGTGCTTAACACCAAAGACTTTCACATTTTGTTCTAGGACATAAGATATGTCAGCAAATATCCTACTTGTGAAATTTTAAGCCTTTAGGTGTCTTACAAAGGTGGTTGCTAACGAGTGATTAAATGAGACTACAGAGTGTCATCACGTTGACAGCTTCACAGCCTTGTTGGGGCAGTGAATGAAGTAATTTAGATAACATTAGCTTTTTAATTCCGCTGATTACATTTACACTTCAAAAATCATAATAGTGGTGTAAATATTTGAAGATTATTTGCTGTACAAAACACACAAGTATCATAAACTGTTGTTTTCCTGCAATAATCGAATATAAGGGGAAAATCCCCTCTGCTTTTGTCGAGGGAATCAGGGTAACACTAGCATCTGTGCTGGACTACAAAAAAACCTCTAGATAGACTATAATTTGACTGCAAGTATCGAAAAACACACTGAAGTCATGGAAACTTTTTCATTTCACAAGGTCACGTTAAAAGCCATGGATCTACAGAAAGAGAGATAGAGACAAACCTTTCGGCCAAAAATACGTTGTCCGAGCATCTTCGTGGTGTTGTGGATCTCTTTTGAAATTCGAGTTGTGATGTCCGTCTGCACTGTTTGACTGCTGTAGTCAAACTGTCTGTTGCAACATTCCACTTGTACTTACAAACTTTTGGCCCCACAAAGAGGTTCTACAGAACATGACACTACGTTCTGTTCCAGAACACATTCTGCATCTTTTAATTTTCATAATGTGAGCATCTCTGTTATATATTCAAACAAAAACAAACCACAAGCTACAACAGTTTCAGTCTTCTTCACACTGACACAAGGAGTTGGCGACATGGAGTTTAAACAATGTACAAAAAATGTCAGGTATAAACCAGAACACAACAACACATGAGATACACTTCAAATATGTTGATACCATTCAAAATCAATGCAAATGGAGCCACTGGGATTTTTCCTTCACCAAAACATAACTGCTCTGTAATAAGATGGATTAAACCAGAAGGAACGGCACTGATTGCAGAATTGTATTCATATAATGCGACTGGCCAGAACCTTTCATGGTGTTATGATAAGCCACCGGTCAGCCACATGACACCTGTCACAGCAGAATGATATGTGGACAGGCGCTGTTCGACGGAAGCGTACTTTAAAAAGACACAATGCATTTAACAGGCGTAAAATGACCCATCCCAGACAACACATTGTTGCTTTGACCACATCACATATCGACGTTTGGTGGATATGTGGCGGTTGCCCCCCCTCGTGGCCCAGTTGTTGAAAAACGCTCACTAAAGTGCCCTCTTGGGAGCCAAAATGCGTGCTAAAGTGCCCTTTTTTTTCTTTTCGCCCCTGCCCTTCAAAATGTATGTGCACGCCACTGCACAGGACACAAAAACTGCTCTCCCGGTGTGAAAGTTGTTGTTTGCTGGGTGCTGGTGTTGGTGTTTGTTGTTGCGCCTTTAAACTATAATGGCAACTGGCCACATATTATACCAACATTAAACCACAGGTTTTTTCATTGGTGTCTGACGCTGCAAGTCACTGCCCAAATGCTGAATTTCAACAACCTCGGAGTGAGACTAGGTTGGTCAACAACAAACGCAGCAGGATACCTAGCGTGTAATATGCAGACGTAAAAGGCACTGATCAAGTGGCAATAGGATATAATGAATCTACTTTCTCTACTCATCCAGATCATCAGCATCTTCTTCTCGTCATCTTCACCACCTTTACCACCACTAGTGTCTAGACCCCGCGGGGCTGTTCCCTATTTGACTATGGACTCATCACCCTCCTTAAATCACACCATCTCGATGTGGTCTAATCGCCAAAGACGTTTCACAGTTTTCATTCTCATGTGCACATGCTAATAAATATTCTTTTTACGATAAAAAACGAGTCTCTCCTGATTGAAATGTCAATAAATTACCCTCAAGGCAAAAAGCCTTTAGCCTTTATTTGATAGGACAGACAAGTGTGAAGGGGGGAAGGAGAGAGGGAGTGACATGCAGCAAGGGGCCACAGGCTGGAGTCGAACCCGGGCCGCTGCGGCAACAGCCTTGTACATGGGGCGCCTGCTGTACCACTAAGCCAGCGACGCCCCTCATTAATGACTTAATGACAGCTTCTCCTCACTTGTAATGAAGAGCATGTTATCCACAAAGGAGCTCCTCGAATAGCTCCTATGATGTCTCAGGAACATAAAGGACTTAACACAAATAATAAATGAATGTTCCACTGTGGGGGCCCCGTATTTTTTCATTAAATCTAATGGAGGCCTGATGGCTATGGGTGGTTAACTTAGAATTTCTATGTGAGATGAGATAATGAGATAAATAAGTACAGGCCATCAGACCATACTGTGTGTAAAATAGCCAGGAGGGTTTTTGGTCATCATCAGCACTTTAGCTCAATGTAAACAATCATTGGTGAACCACTGACAACCCCTGAACCAAAGGAAATAAAAACAGATTTTAGACCACCTTGAGTATAAATGAATAATACACTGATATTGTACAAATTTGTTTTTTGGAACGATTTATAATCTAGAGAAATATTTGTATGTAGCCTGTGGCATAACATGCAATACATGCAGTACATAAGTACTTCTGACGAATCTTTAGTGTTGTTGCTGAAAATACAATCGGAATTGAACTCTTTTTCAAGGTGAAATGCTTTTACAGTTTAATGTAGTGCTTAACAAAAAAATATTTAAGAGAAAAAAATAAATGAAATGAAAACAAGGCAGTGTGTTTGTTGGCAGCAAACACAAAGTAAAGCCAGATAAATATAAATTTACTTTCCACATCCACATATGACGTGCAAGGTACCCTGGATGCTTTGGTTGTTGACGTTGTGGGATGCTGTGTCAGCTTCAGCCTGTTACATGCATTGTCTGTTTTCATGTTTTCTTTAAAAATAAACACACTACATTGGTACAACGCCGCGAATTGACGTTTTTTCCTTCAACAACAAATGCACGTGGTTGTGTTCAAGCAACAAAAACGCGTACTAGGTTTAGGACAAAAGAACAGTGTTTGGCTTTATAATCTTACAGGACGCAAACACCGCTACCCCAGGTGTCGACAGTGTTTGTTTGATTTGCCAAGGATGAGCAGCTCTTCAGGTTCATAGCAGGGATGCTTAATTAAGGCCAATATTGACTGCAGTCTGCTCTGGCTTCTGATTGGATAAAACATTGAACAAGTTGTGTATAACAAGACCGGATATTCTATCAGAAAACAACTTACAGCTGAAGTGTGAGACTTTTACATATAAATGAACGTGTGAGCAGGGAGCGAGAGCAGAATGAGGAGGATGGAGGTGCAGAGTGGATTTTTTACAAAGTTTGAGCGTCACGCTGTCTCTTGCTTCATCCCAATCCAATTTTGCTCTGGTGCATGTTACAGCATAAGTTTGAAGCATGTCTGACCTAGAATGCATCTGTATATTGCGCACACACACAATTTTCAAAAATCAGCTGGAGTTTAATGGAGTTTACTAAGCACTTTCAAAAGGAAACTGAGCAGTGAGCGACTTGTTCTGTTGTGGCTTTGGATGGAAACTCTCACCGCTCCACTCCGCTCACATGCAACACCGCCTGTGAATGTTCTCTGTATTTTGCAGTACACTGTTGTGAGTTATGCTATCTGAGGTGACTCGCTTGCCAATGGTTTGCTGGAGGTGATGCGTTCTACATTAGTCATCCAGAATGAAAGGGGGAAGGGGAAAAGGGGAGAGAAAGAGACCATAGTGACGGTTAGAAATATGGCAGAAGCTATGGCGGAAAATCCAAAGAAGCATCTATGAAAAGTCTCTACAGTGCTGCAGATATAAAAAGAAACTCAGAGTCCACTGTGTTTATGTAATTACTCTCACTGCCAGAGAGCAGGGGGGTAAAAGTTCCACACTGCAGCTTTAAATAACGTTGTCAAGGGTTATATTTTACTGATATGTTCAGTATAATCAGTAAATCAGCTGGCAGTTACGTTAATTTACAACATTTTCCCATTATGTTAATAGAAAGTATAATCCGGTCAACATTACCCAAATGTCTTATTTAACCTGGATGTCTATTTCTGTGTCAAATTCTTTGTTTTTGTGCGCATACTTTGCCAATAAAATGACTCTGATTGCATTTCTTCCAAAACATATTAACTTGCTGTTTCAAATTCATTGTATACAGACATGATTTCTGGAAGGTTGTAAAAAACAGACATTAGTGCATCAGATGCACGTCTTTGACCATACTCAGTGATGATGATAAAATTAGAGAGGAGAGAATGTTGGAGCTGCCTATTACAGCCTGTAATGGAGGCAAAACATGAGAAAAATAAAGGGGGTGTGTTGGATGGAGACAAACAAGGACGCACGGGGGAAAGGGTGGTAAAAAAAGAAAAAAAAATAGGGTAATGAGAGATAGAGACACCACAAGAGGAAAATTGTCATGAGAGTGAAAATCAGCCCAGAGCATATTGATTTCTAAAGTTAGCAGGGCAAGAATCGAAAAGTAAACTTGCAATACAAGGAACAAAAAAAGCCCCAGTGTGCATCCACCGTCAGACCCCCATCATCCTGATTACATCAACGTCCTGCACAATGCAAACAGCTTATTTCATTTCCATTAACAACAATGCCCCACGTGTGACACATGGGGGGAAAACCAGAGGCTCTCCTGTTACGTTAACATAACAAGCTTTCACATGATGGGTGATATTACTCTAATTGTAATCCCAGATGCCACATCTGCTGTGAGGCTGCAGTGTAATCCCTGACTGTGCTCCAGGATGTGCTGTCGTCTGAGGCTAAAGATGTGGACTCGGATGCTGGCGGGCCCCTGCATACAGAATCCGCCGAGGTCTGAAATGATAATCACTAATGCCATTTTTAGTGCCCTGCAGGAAATGTCACCAAAAAAAGCCACTTTAGTTGCAGATCTGAAAAAAAAAAGCCTTTTCAATATCTCAGCATTCAGCACTGTGCTGTGGGGAGTGAAGCCTCTGCAGCTGACACGGTGCAGTTTTCACAGCAGTGTCTTTGATCAGCACAGGGACATGGGGATCTCATTTAAAATCAGAATGCTGTAAGTAGAGTTTGCAAGGTACAAATAGGCACAAAGGACCGTGAGAGGGATGCTGAGGGATGGATCCCGTGTTTTATCTTGTCCTTTGGCTCAGAGAAGAGACTGTCAGTGAAGAATTTAATTCAGTTGCTTGGCTCCGTCATGTCTTTGTCACAGTGAGGAAACATGTTTTAGAGGTGTAGCGCACTCTTTCACGCTCTATTGCTAGTTTTGAAAGGGATTTTATTCGAACTAACAAAGCAACAACAGCAGAGCTACTTTAGTATTAGAAAATATACAGGTCTGTGAGTTCATCCTGTTGATATTTCATACAAGGTCGTTTCAACCATGAACACCATAAAGAATATAGGTAGCAGCCTCATGTATTTGCTCCAGTTACTGTGTTCCAACACACAGCACTCAAATAAATTATTGTGTCTTTTATCAGGTTTAAATATTTCAATTACATATAAAAGTTCCATCCATCTGAGTCTGAGTAACATAAACCAAAGAAAGTATGCAGTGTTCATTTTGGCACCTATTTTAGCCTTTATGCCTTAATGCTTATTATTGTTAGTCACATTTTAATCAGGCACGTCCCTAGGGGAGTCTTGTGGGGGGAACTGCAGGAATACAGGGTACAGGGGTCGCTGCTACAACTCATCCGGTTCTTGTATAACCAAAGTGAGAGCTGTGTCCGCATACTTGACACAAAGTCAAACACGTTCTCAATGGGTGTTGGCCTCCGACAGGGTTGTCCTTTGTCTCAGATTGTGTTTGTGATATTCATGGACAGTATTGCAAGGTGCAGCCGGGGCAGGAAGGAGTCTGGTTTGGTGACCTCCGAATTGCATCTCTGCTTTTTGCAGATGATGTGGTTCTGTCGACTTCATCACACCGTGACCTCCAGCAGGCACTGGGGTGGTTTGCAGCTGAGTGTGAAGCGGTCAGGATGAAAGTCAGCACCTCCAAATCTGAGGCCATGGTTCTTCAAATGTTGGATTGCCCCTCTGGGTTGGGAGAGAGTAACTGCCCTGAGCGAGGGTGTTCAAGTATCTTGGGGTCTTGTTCAAGAGTGAGGGTAGAGTAGAGTGTGAGATGGATCGGTAGTTTGGCGCAGCATCTGCAGTGATACGGGTGCTGTGCCAGACCATCGTGGTGTAGAGGGAGCTGAGCCAGAAGGCAAAGCTTTTAATTTACTGGTCCATCTACGTCCCAACCCTCACCTATGGTCATGAGCCCTTTGTAGTAGGGAAGGAATGAGGCTGTGGATACAAGCAGCTGAAATGAGCTTCCTCTGTGGGGCTCAGATAGGGTGAGGAGCTTGGACATCCGGAGGGAGCTCGGAGTAGAGCTTCTGCTTCTTCGCGTCAAAAGGGGTCAGTTGAGGTGGTTTGGGCATCTGATCAGGATGCCTCCTGGGCGCCTCCTGTAAGAGGTGTACCCGGCACGTCCCACTGGTAGGAGGCCCCGGGGCAGACCCAGGACACACTGGAGGGATTACATATCTCGTCTGGCCTGGGAACGCCTCAGGGTCCCCCGGGAGGAGCTGGAAAGCATTGCTGGGGAGAGGGACGTCTGGAATACTTACCTGCCTACTAGCCTGCTGCCCCAGCGACCCGGCTTCAGATAAGCGGTTGAAAATGGATGAATGGATTTTAATCATGTTTTTCTTTCATAGTTTTAGTCAGCAACAACTCAAAACGTTCTAGTTCCTTCGTTACTCCTGATGGCGCATTGGTCACACCATTGCCACCTTCCCAGTTATGTAGTTATACACTAATTACTGGCTTATATACAAATTCTGGTGCATTACTTGTCAGAGATATAAGTGCGGACAGTGTGTGAGAACAGCCTGAATTGAAATACATAGACCTGACAACAGACCAAATACTACCTTTATATATACAAACCTGTACACACAGCATGTTCCACCCTTGTGTTTTCTGCAAAGGTATTGCCAATTTGTTAAGGGGAATAGACACTTCTCGAGATAGCTTCTTTTATTTTTAGACATGTAGTATGCTATACTACATGTATGATATTGGATAAAATTCTCTGCAGAGCAGGTGTGAAATTGGAAACAAGAAGAAGAAATGACTCCAGCTCAGTTTGCTTTACCTACTGATGTTGTGAGTGCAGTACACCTCTTAAAATGCAGACATTTTGCTCTGCACCTTTCTGATTTGAATTACATTTTCAGTTGATTTAGAGACAATGGTATGCACCACACTCACCAAATACCAATGGAAGTGTTATTTGAAAAATGGTCTCTTGGACTAATTTCAGATTTTAGAAGACAGCTAGAGCTCAGAGATGCAATCAAGGTGTAAACTGATGCATTGTTTTCAGACCACACGGAGGAAATCACACTGTTCAAGCAACTTGAACTTTTGTGTTATTTGTACATAACAAGCGATACAGAAACAAAATTAGAGCGAGCGACCAATTAGAGTGAGAAGGAGTGCAGCACATATCAGGCAGTGCTGGGATGTGTAGTTATTTGTGGCAATCGTTGCTGTGCAGCATGCAGCCAGCACAGGGGTGGTCAGTGTTATCTGTCATGTAGCAGAGCACAGCGATGAAGGGTGTTTACCGAAGGTTCTTTGCCGGCTGACGGGGGAGGAGAGATGGATGGGAGGGGAAGGTAGAGGTGGGAGGAGGGGGTGAAGAGCTGGTGTTGGCAGGGGTTGCGGCACTGCTGTGATGCCTCTCACGTCCACACGACACATGAATGAACAAGTGATGAGAGGGTGGACTTCAGTATGAAACGTGCACACTGGATTGAAGCTGCATTTCTGTGCATTTCTGTGTGTGTGTGTGTGTGTGTGTGTGTGTGTAAATGTGAGTGATGTTTACGAACAAGTAGGTGTGTGTACTAACCGCCACGTCCCTCCACAATCCCCCACCACTGTCAAATAATCCCTGTTCTTCTGCCAATTTTTCCCTGTTTCTGGATTGGACTGGCAGAGATAATCTGGGATTAGAGCGAGCAGTCAGGTCTGGTGTGTTCCTCATTCATTTAGACGGGGCAGATATGTTCAACATCCACAGGTCATCAGCTGCAGGCCACAACATATTCCATTACATATCATCTCAGGGAAAATTTTTAGCAGATTTGGGCACTTTGCTTACTAAACTGAGAGCAAGAATGAATGCGGTTGCCACCTGTTGGGCTGAAGTGGCGCAGCTGGTTTCGTCCTCATCGGCCTAAATGAATGTAGCCCTGACACACTGGTCGATAGATGTGTGACTGGCAGGCTAGATGTTTGAATGGTCTGATTTAATTATTTATTTATTTAAAACAGATCCCAGTTAACTGATGCCAGTGGCACCAAGCTGTTCCCATTCACTGCTAATACTTACACCTACAAAAAGTACTGCACTCTGAGTCTCATATAAGCAGTGTGGTCATGAGACAGGAGGATGTGATCAGCTGGCGTTTGTGCTGCAGGCTGTCAGGAGCAAAGGAGGAAGTCAGCTGACATAGTGTGGCATTTATCCAATGACCGTCTCTCTTTGCTGCATGAAAAAAACCTGCTCAGCGCTGTCTCATAGGAATGCTTGGAGGCTCCGTGTCCACTGTGCTGACACGAGAATGTATGACAGGGAGGTCGCGTTTGAAAACTGGTGATAAACAGCTGACATTTGAACATCATAGTCATGATGTGAAACGCATCCTAGCGCACGTTTGATGCAATGTAAATTCTTATTTTAATGTAAATTCAGTCGTGCATATTTGACCATTTCGGCTATGAAATTTTAGGGGAAGTTCAGCCTCCCTTGTTGTCTCAGAGCAATCACCCCTGTTCCATGTATACATTATTAGGGTTCCAGCTTTGCCTCTCTCTTGTGTTTCCTGTTTCCTCTTCCTAGTGTTTCATGTTTGCTTTCAGTCTGTCCAAAGAGCATGGATACCAAGAGGCAAAGCTCAGTAGAACGCCCCATAGCAACAGACTCGCCCATGGTTTCGTCCTACCGCCGCCATTTTGGACTGTCAGCAGACCGCAGCAGACCCGCTTGCATACAAAGACACACAGACAAACTGAAGTATATCGCTATTAATTATGCTTACAATGCTACTCACCTCGTGATAGCTTGGTCACAGCTGCTTTTTCACGTTTTTGTAAAGCAAAATATAGACTTTAAAAAAAACAAAACGAAGAAAAACGGCCTAGATGGCATCTCTACATATTACATCCACTTATGAGAAGATTAACTTAATTACTAGGCTATTTTAATATGATATATTTTAATGCTAAAGCAGTAATCAGTTCTGATATAAATGGTATATATATATGTCTATATATACATATATATATATATATATATATATATACACACACACACACACATGTATATATATATATATATATATATATATACATCTTTCCTCCTGACAAAGTCAAAGGAATTGGAATATTTCCAGCCTGTGAATATAAGCGTTTCCATCTTCCAAACCAGCTTGCTGCTTTGTGACATGCGAGCATAACGATTATGAAAATGATTTGAGGGATGGGATTGATTCATTGATTTTAAATCAGTAGGGGTTGACAACAAAAGTAAGGTTGTAACGAGTTATTTGTTTTGGGGGTAACTGTAATTTTATTAGTGATTCATGACACCACCTGTTACTGGGAAAAGTAATATTATTACTATGATGTGTTACGCCCTAGCACTGACCTAATCTAACCACTAGGGGCGCTCATTTGTCAGATTTCATACGAACCAATAAGGATATGTGGATGGAACAAGTACAAACTAAGTACCAAGTATGACAAAGAAAATGTTTGACTTAATACAAGAACCTATGACATGACGCTTTTTAAATTTCATCTAAAGATGAAATGTTGAATACTTGTATTCATTCATAGTTAAAAGCTGTGGAGGTTGAGTACTTTAATAATTTTCACATTTAAAGTCAAAGTGATTTGGACATTTGTTTTGCTGTTTTTGTCCAGAAATAAAGTTGTCAAATGTCAAAAATAACCATTCCATTGAATTCCTTGTGTCAGAATTGTATGGAAAAATGTGTTCATTTGTCTTTCTGTGTTGTTTACTTCAAAAGCTAAGCTATTTTCAATTTCTTTGGATTCGGTATAGGTATAATAAACTGTTAAAAATAAACCTCATGGGACATTATTTCAGTCTGCTAGCTGGTATAATCTTAAAATAGACACTTAAATGATAAAAAAAAAACAGGTGGTGAAATTCTTTTCACCCTAGGTGCATGAAAAAAAGGAAAATATAGTTGTGAAATGAACATTTTTTTGCCATTTTTGTTGTTTTTGTCCAGAAATAGAGTCAAGATGTTGTCAAATGTCAAAAATAATGATTCCATTGAATTCCTTGGGTCAGAGTTGTATGGAAAAGTATGTTTAATTGTCTCTGTATGTCGTTTACTTCCAAAGTTACACCACTTTCTGTATCTTGTTTTTCTTTTTCCGGTTGGGGATAGGTGCAATAAAGAGTTAAAAATGAAGCCTATGTGACATTATTTCAGCTTGGTACCTGGCAAAATCTGAAAATAGACACTTAAAGGATTAAGAAAAATCAGGTGCCACAAAA
Source organism: Epinephelus moara (assembly GCF_006386435.1). Classification (NCBI taxonomy): domain Eukaryota; kingdom Metazoa; phylum Chordata; class Actinopteri; order Perciformes; family Serranidae; genus Epinephelus; species Epinephelus moara. Next base: position 17,854,932 of record NC_065526.1, read on the forward strand.
AAAATCCGGGGGGTGCGCGTGGACACCTATTTCCATCTAGACTAGTTCATCTGAAGGGGTCGAAATGTATTCCAGTTTGTGAATTGTGAATGTGAAAACCTCAGTAATTCCAAAATGAATATTTAAGCAACAGCATTAAATATCATCATGCACCATTTTTGTTCCACCAATGTCTTTTTTTTTGCATATTCCCAAAGGCCAGATGCAGCCGAGCAGCCTACAACCCAAGGATGCATTCAGGTCCCAGTCATGTTTAGTCCAGCAGCAGAGGCCCCCAGGTTCTCAGCCCAGCAGAGGGGTCCAAACCTCTCACATAGTAACATGTTAAAGTTTGCAGCAGCACATCTCTTTAAGTTTTATCTTGCAAGTTTGTAACTCAGTTGGCCTATGCACCTTTTGTTTAAGATTTTGAATAGAATGAGCGGCAGAGCAAAGAATTCCTTATGCAATATAGGACTCACAGTGAATCGAAAATACATATACAGTATCTTGGGAGAAAATAGGCAGGCAAATGGCATCCTTTCAATGGCATGCTGATTGAAAGTTAAAAGTGAACATGACAACGGAATAAAAATCACAGAGTGCAACCAGTGGGGAGTCTCTCAATCACATTTCAAGCTGCCTGACAGACACCTTTTCATCTGGGCGTACATTTAGAGTTTAAAAGATGAATTCAGTTGGTAAGGTTGGATAGATACATCAATGGAAAAAGAAAATCATTTGAAATGACAAGGTGAGGGGAAAAACTCATTTCAAATGTCAAAAGATATTTCTGATAAAATAATTATTAAGGCAAACTAAAATGTCTCTGTGTTCAATTGTCTGCTCTTTCAGGAGAAAATTAATTGTTGATGAGATGCCGTTCATGCTGCTCAGACTGTTGATGTGCATCTTGACCTTGTACGCAATGACCTCCATTACTTCAGGCAGGCAGCACATGGGTCATTTTCCTCAGGCAAAGCATCCTGATTCTCAAGGTTGAGGTCATTTCCTAGGCAGCAGATATTGTGCAGGACACAGGCACACATGATTATTAGGGTCCGGGCAGCTAAGCTTGCTACAGAGGATCTTCAGACTGTCCTACAAAAACTAAGTTTCTCAGATTTTTGATTTATCAAAAATTGAGCCTACAGTGCATCAAAATGTTTGACTGTAAACGGTACTGTAAACATATACTTGCAAATTCTTGCTAAATAAATCTTCAATGTTCATGAAAAAAATGACA
>NC_065526.1:17858025-17923993 GCF_006386435.1 Epinephelus moara
GAGATAGAAATTGATTCTTAGTCTCAGAGGTTGTGAGTTCAAGCCTCAGCTGATGCCAAAGGCAGACTGTGTTGCTAAATTCCTAAATGTCTTCCAATTCTTCTGCTTGTTGCTCAGAATTGCCTAAAAATGCCCGGACCTGACCCATCGCTGCGCAGCAGCTATAATTACATTTGTTAGATCCATGTCCATCATGTCAGTACCCAAACTCAATCTTGGAAACCTTTTCTTCAAGACAACAAAGGCTCGGTCGATTACTTGTCACAGTTGTAGCTGACATGTTCTGGAGACAGATTTCCATACTCCCTGTATGGTGTAAGGAGCCAGGGTTGCACTCGATATGCAGCATCTCCTAATTTGTGAAATTCCTCATTCCCTACAGTCAAGCCTCCGTTGTGCAGACTGGACTTGTGGAATGCAACAGTATCATGCATGCGTCCAAAGCAACCCACACTGACATAGATGAATTGCAGGCTTTCAGGTCACCAGAAGAAAATGATGGCATTGTATGTATCTGCAAACCATAGATATGTTACATTTGTATGTGTCATACGTATTGTATCAATGTTTTCAAAGATATGTAGCTGTAGATTACATGTATGTGAGCTGACTGTCATCAGAAGGTGGAAGGGATGGTGGATGGTGCGACGCCCAGGTGAGATGGCTGTCAGACTGCAGACCACTGTTCAAGACCAAGAAACAACATTCATTAGCAAGACATCCAAGCTTTTCCAGCGTGTTTGTGCCACCAAACCTGAGTGTTTTTTTAGAAACACATTGCCGCATTTCCAGTGGTGAATATGCCACCAAACATGTTTGTTCTGTAGGGACACACTGTTGCGTTTCCAGCAAAGATTGTGCAAACAGACCTGGATGTTTTTTAGCGACACATCACTGTGTTTCCAGCGGCAATTGCGCTACACAATCTGGGTGTTTTTTAGCAACACGTTGCAGCGTTTTCAGTGCTTAAAGTGCCACCAAACTTGATTGTTTTCTAGTCACATATCTTGGCGTTTCCAGTAGCGATTGTGCCACCAAACCTTAATGTTTTTAGCAACACTTCACTGTGTTTCCAGTGGCAATTGTGCCACGAAACCTGGATGTTTTTTAGCGACACATTGCAGCGTTTTTAGTGTGTAAGGTGCCACCAAACCTAGGTGTTTTTTAGTGATATATTGTGCTGCTTCCAGCAGCACTTGTGCCAACAAATCTGAGTGTTTTTTTAGCAAGACATTGCAGCTTTTCCAGTGGTGTTCTTGCTACTAAACCTTTTTTAGCTACATATCGCTGTGTTTCCAGCAGGGATTGTGCCACCAAACCTGGATGTTTTTTTAGCTACACATTGTTGTAATCCAGTGGAGGTTGTGTCACCAAACCTGGGTGTATATAGCGACACACTGTAGGGTTTTCAGTGCTGAAGATGTCACCAAACCTGATTGTTTTTAGTGACATATCATGGCATTTCCAGCAGTGATTGTGCCATCAAACCTGGATGTTTTTTACAGTAGCTACACATTGCCGTGTTTCTAGCGCGGATTGTGTCACCAAACCTGGATGTATTATAGCTACACATTGTGGCGTTTTTAGTGCTTAAGATGCCACCACACCTGATTGTTTTTAGTGACATATCCCGGAATATCCAGCAGCGATTGTGTTACCAAATCTGGGTATTTTTTAGCAAGACATTGCGGTCTTTCCAGTGTCGATTGTGCCACAAAAACTGGATGTTTTTAGTGACACATTGTGGCAATTCTGGTGACAGTTGTTTTCTTAACCATAACCAAATAGTTTTGTGCCTAAACACAACCACCACAGTAACCACAGTGTTGTTGATTCATAAAGTTTCAACATATAATAACGTACAAATACTACATATCCGCAGTTTGCAGAAATGTACATTGCCAGCATTGGATTGAGTTTTTCTCTGCATGCTGCCTGAAGGATCACGCTGTGGAACAGCATCCTGTTAAAATATTTGATCTCAACTGCACCTGGGGGCTTGCATATAGAGATATGACTTCCATCAGTGCATCCAGCATCTCCTGGAAATCTGTGGTCTCCCATTATATTGACTGCCTCTGACATGTGTTATAATAGCAGAGGCTCTAGGCCATGTGATTGCACACTCAAGGGGGCAATCTTATGTAGCACAGCAGGCTCTGCATCATTTTCTGACATTTGATGATTGCCACATCAAAGAAGTGACTGAGCTCTATCACGGTGTCATTGGAATCCATGTCCCATATCAAGTTGCTTTTCTGCTGTGATGACTTTTCCTCTATCTTGAGCAAAGTCTGAGTGAATGCTGGAGCAAGTTTTTTGAAAATGATGGCACCATGTTCTCCTGATAATTTGTGGCCCTTTAGTGACCCTTATTTAGTCTGCAGAACAAATGTATAATAGTAGGGTTTTTATGAGGTGGGCTCCATTGTAGAATGTTATTCAAAACTCTTTGATTTGTGGAAAGAACATATTCCCCCAAATATCCATGAATCATTTAATATTGCAGTCTTGGTCTTAGACCAAAATAGTGGAGTTCAATACATTATGCTATTCCAATGGAGTGAGTGAATACCATAAAATACACTGCAGAGCAGCCAGCAGGTGATTGCTGCTCTTGTGTTGTCTCTGTGGCATTGTTATCTGGTCAGTGATTAATGACACAATGACACCTGTTCCCGCTGCCAAATGTTTTCCCCTTCATTTAAGAGATATGCTCCTCCCTTGTCACTCATGTGCATGACAGAGAGACTGCTCCGGCATGCTTACATATGTGGTTCCATCAGCCATTAGTCTAAAGAATGTGTACTGCCTCGCCTCAGACACACTTTCTCTCTGGACTGCAGGTACCACAATATCTAAGACTTCAGTTTGAATGGTGCCTGACATTCAGCTGTCTCTTCGCTGAAGCCACTCACTTGCCCTGGGCAAGTCTAACATCTGCTCATCGTCCACTCCATCACTAACAGTAGTTGCCATAAAACTCCATGCCCTGCAGTGGAAGTCATTTGCCTCAAAGGAATTTTATGGATCTAAAAACCTGTTTGCTTTGCTGGTCTTTCTCAGCCTATTCAGCCGGTCTGCGCAATTTCTTAGCTTCTGCTACCGCAAATCTCTCCATGAGTTTAGTTTCTCAATGAGCTGACCCTGTCCCTTGCACTCTGACCACACATTATGGCAATGTCACGTCAGATTGAAGGAATAATTTAATTTGCATGTTTTGTTTTGCATGACCCTGGGTTTTTGTTAATATTGTGTTATGTTGTGGACTTCCTTTTTGGGGTTTTTGTTTGTGTTCATCCTTGTGTTGTTATTCATTCATGTTTAATCTGCTCCCTCTTTTATTTTGTAGATTCACTCCTTATGTGTCATGTCCGGTTTAACTTCCTGTCTTTGTGTGTTTTCCCGCCTATTTTCTGTCAAACCTGTCTCATTAGTCTTTCCCTGTTCCCAGAGTCTTCCCTACACACCTGTTAGTCTTTTTTGCTCCACCCTAGTGTTCTCCACCACACCCTTGTTGTTAGCCAATCCCCATTACCCTCCCTTTGCCCTTGTCCTCCTAATCCAGCTGTGTCTCATTGTTGTGATTAGTTTTCTGTGTATATATACCTGTGTGTTTCACTTTGTTCCTTGTCAGTTCGTCCGTGCTCATCCCCGTGTTCTTAGCATCGTTCCCTGCTCTGTTTCCTGCCTTGTGTCTTGTGTTCTGTTTGTTTTTTTTACCTGAGTTCATTGTGTTATCCTGATTGGTTTTCAGCTAGTTTTGGCTCTTTTTGTTTAACCTCAAACCTGCCTGCTGCTCTGCATTTGGGTCCTTCCTGAATTGACATTCATCTGTTCAGAATTTCAATTAAATGATAAGAACACAGGGGCGTCAGTGGCTTAGTGGTAGAGCAGGCGCCCCATGTACAAGACCGTTGCCGCAGCGGCCCGGGTTCAAGTCCAGCCTGTGGCCCTTTGCTGCATGTCATCCCCTCTCTCTCCCCCCTTCACACTCAACTGTCCTGTCCATTAAAGGTAAAAAAATGCCCAAAAAATTCATTGCTTTACAAAATGTTACAGGATGTGCATTTAAGGTTCTGTATGCAACATCAAGAGCCTCAATATAGCAGCAAACCTCTATTTGCCATGTAAAGATATAGTGGAGTAATGGCGCCCTCTGCAGAGAATGAGTGTGTTATCATCCGAGCTTCTCTGTGGTTTGTTGTGGTAAGCTGTTTGGGCCACACGTGCATGTTAGCACCATTAGCTGCTAGCTGTCGACTCAGCGCTCTCCAATGTTAGGCTGTTCTCACACACTATTCATACGTATACCTAAAAGTATGCAACATAATTTGTATATTACCCAGGTAATCAGGAAGGCTGTGATCAAGTAATGAATGCGCTGATGGGAGTAAAGGAGAAAGTAGTATAAAGAGTAAAAACTATGCGTTACAATGCAGGTTGGGGTGGTGGACGGGTCAAACAAACACAGGACTTACCCCCAGAAGACCGTTGATTGTGTTCCGTGTGAAACGGGATTTTAAGCCTTAAAATAACACAAGGTATGTCGTCACCATGTTTCTTTTCCCTTAACCTAACCTATGTAAATTTACGTTCGTAATAATGTTAAGTACATACTCTGACGATGCTACGGAGCCATCCGTCACATTAGTGGGATGTTAATTCTTTACATATCCTACAAATTGTGGTATGAAGATACATTTCCATATTGAAAGCCGTGTTCAGACAACTATCTGCTCTGAATTTTGCTTTGAGCCCCTTTAATGATGGATTACATTGTCTCAGGTGGCGGGAAAGATTATTCACTCTGAGAAACTGCTCCATTCCTATGTCTTTTTACTCATAAATCCAGAAAAGGTGAAAAAAAAAAAAAACACTAATGGGACTCCTGTAATCCATCTTTTCTTCTGCCACCCCCTTTGAAAAGCTGTTTTTTTTTCAAGCAAGAATGAAAAAAAAAACAAGTTTTAAAACAAGTAATTCTGTTCAGTTAATAATGTTTAATTCACTTATTTTCAGTGGCTTGTCTCTTTGAATCTGAGAATCCAATAAGGCAATCAACCTTTTGGATATCTGAACTGTCTGCAGCTCTTCAACTTGCTGCTGAAGCCTTTTTTTCCTCTGCTTCCTCTGATGTTGGGATTGTTTTTGTCACTTTATTTCTTCACTTTAAAGGATCACAACGTGCTTTCTGAGCCTTCCTTCACAAGACGATCACACAACATCTCTCACCTGTGATGGTATTTCTGGACAAATGTTTTCCCATTGATGTAAAGAGCAAGAGCAAGATCCCCTGTGTCTTGTTACTGTAAAGGGAGGCCCTGATCCTGGAGCTGAGTGGTCTCATTAAAAATCTCCATGTGCATTAATTTACCTTTTACTGTCAATCTGAGAGATGATTACATATTTCATATCATATGTCCCTCACTCAAATTGACTCAAACTCACTGAATTATGTGAATCTTTCACTTTGATGCTTTATTTAAGCTGTTTTCTTTGACTGAACCCTATTGAGTAACATGTGCACATCATTCTTAGAGCAGCAGAGGAATCAATGGGATGGGTTTTTATTTCTGATTTTCACTTTAAGATCTAGATTTGCACATAGAAAACCTTGGTACTAGAGGGCTGCATTGGGATTGGGTCCCAACCGGTTTGAACTTTGCTGCGGGCGGGAACGGGCGGCTAAAAAAACACACTGCGGGATCGGGATGTAGCATATAGCGACAGGATGGAGTTAACAAATGATGTGGAAAAGAAGCTCAAACAAGGTGTGAAGGCGCACTGAGCCCTCTACTTCCCAGCCCTCTCAAAGCTGGCGCGTTTCAGTATCGCCGCATCCAGTGCGCCTTCAGAGCGGGCCTTTAGTGTCTGTGGGCGCATCTTGGAAGAGAGACGCACAGGATTGGGACCACAGTCGGTCAGCAACATTCTCTTCCTCCACAGCAATATTATGACCAGGTGATTCATTTGTTAAATTCATTCATTTCATTCGTTAACGTGTTTATTTTATGTTATTTACTGTATTAGTGTTATTTGAGCCACTCACAGCCTACTCTCGTTGCTATTTGTTAATTACATAAAGAGGCGTGATGATGCCGGTGTTATTGAGCATAGGCTTTATCTTTATCTCATTAATGTTTCTTATTCAGGTCTCTCTTAGAGAAGAGACCTTAACCTCATTCACTGCATGATTATATAAAGGTAGAAAAATAAATAAAATACAGAGGAGGAGAACAGAATATGAAACAGAAATAGGAGCGCTATTCCTGACCAGTGCGTCGAAAGACATGCAGGCCAGGGAAACGAAACAAACAACCCCATGAATCTCTTTATTTATAGCCTATAAAATGACGTGTTTTCTCCTGCGGGACAGGAGAAGACACAAAATCAATGCATCTCTATTATTGTGCGGGCATAAATTCTCAGAGTTTTGCAGGAGCAGGCGGGAGTGGACATACACATTGCAGGTGCGGGTGGGAGTGTAACACACATGTTGCGGTTGCTGGCGGTAATGGTCAGAAATTCAGCGGGAGCGTGCAGGAGCGGGGTGAAGAAAACAGTCCTGCGCAAGGCTCTACTTGGTATTAAAAACCTACTCTGGATTGATGAACACCATGGAAAACTTGGATTTGATAATAGGCATGTGTGTATTTTCATGAATGCCAATCAATTGCAAACTGAAAACGTGCTCCCACTTGTCAGCAATTAACATACATCCCCACCCAGGAATACCTTGTGACCATCGTATATGGAGGTGATAACTACTATTGATAGGTGCGTCCTGTTGACCTGTGAACGCAGAGCAAACAAAGGAAGAGAGAAAAAGAAAAACTCTGTTAGTAGTGGTGTGACAGGGACAGGTAAATCAAAGGCTTGGAAGGAGGTAACAGGTGCTGTTAACCCCGTGTCCTCTGTTGTAAGAACCATCCAAAAAGTTGAATGAAAATGTTTCGACATAAAACTAGATGCAGAAAATCCACAAGGACACACAAAAAAACAACCCCACAACAGCTACAGGAGGCGCTTCCCAGTCACAGCTCTCTGCTGCAGCCAAGCGCATTGCTTGCATTATCGGAGAGACCTCTCTGCCAGTTTGCCCTGAGCCTCAGCATTCTTTGTTACTGTTGTGAAAGTAAACCACTACTTAACATCTCCATACAGGCAGTCTAATGTAAGCAATAACCCACAAGTAAGATAGTCTGGCGTAAAATCACACCGTCTCCCTCCAACTCTCTGCCAGATTCTGGTTCACCAGCTGTCCGTTGTGAGCGGAGACAGGCACTGAAGTGCTTTCCCATGTCCAGAAGTCTTATTAAATGACTTGCAGTTTGGGGCTGCGGTGCGTTAAGAGGGCAGAGGAGGAGCACGTTGGTTTGTTATTTTAATTATTCAGAGAACAGTGTTTTCCAATTTTGTATTAAGCCGATTTAAATAACTCATTTACATTTTTAAGAAACCTAATCTGAAGCTTAAATCTGCTAAATGCCAACGCATTTCACTACATGTGTTATTTCTAATCTCTCGTCATGTTTAACTTACATGTTTCAAAGGCGTCTTTGTATTGTGAACATTACAGAGCACAATACGAAAGAAAACTTAAAATTTCTAATGACAAGTAACATTTATTTGCAATATCCTATTTACACAAGCAATACGAGCAGTAAGAAGCAGGTGGAGATTTTGTTAGTACCTACAAAGAAATCCGAGCCACTAACATATTGATGAATGCCGAAATACAGGTAAATTTCCTTCTGCAAAGAGTTTACACGCAAATTTGTTCTGCTCAGGTTTCATGAATGAGACCCAATGCATGTAAAATGCATACATTGGCAGACCATCCTTGAGCGTCCATAACTGGCGCTGGAGACATACCAGAGCGTCATAGCTTGATGTGTAACGCCACTGTGTAAGCCTCAGTGTTTGACACATGGGAGTGAGAATGTGTTCAGGTAACGTACGCAGACAGCTAGGGCACCACCCAGAGCGGGGCACCAAAACTGCATCCATTTTTTTTGTTTTTTTTGTTAGTAAAACAAAAAAGTTAAACATAACAGAAAAATGATCCAAAGATCTAATGCTAACGGTAGGTCTGTAGTAGGGATGACCCGTCTGGCAATGCAGTTCACATCAGTGTGTTCATCAGTGAAAGATCATCACAGTCAGACCATGCTTGGTGGTGGAGTGGAGTGTAGGTGGAGAGCATAAGAGTAAGAGAAACAGAGAAAGGAAAAGCCATTCAGAGTGCAGTACAAGTTATTTGTGTTGATTTCTCATCAGCTCTTGTTCTTTTTTGTGATTAATACAATAAATTTAAAAGGTACCAAAAATGATGTGACGACCCTCTCTGATTTACCTCTCCTTTCAGGAGCCTGGTGGGTGGAGCCTTTTCATTCTGTATCTGATTTATCAATGTCATTTCTGTTTGTCATTGACGCTGCTCTGTTCTGATCCCGGGAGGTCTTTACTTCCTGCCTTAGGCTTTCCATGTAGACGCATGGAAGGGCAGGGAGGTTTGCTCTCTGTGCCTCAGGCTTTTCTCATTTACACGTAGAAGGGTGGAGAGGTGTAGGCCTGAGGAAAGGTAGAGAGGCCCCAGAACAGAGCCATACCACCAAATATAATACTGCAATTGGAAATAAAGTTCTCTTTGACTAAAGTGTTCCTGACTGAACTTCTTTTTAGTCACAGTGCATGTGTGGCCTCCCCACTTTGTCCAGCCTTAAGCCAAGTTGTGACAATATATATTTTTCGGCAGTGGGTGGGGGGGGAGTGGAAGCTTGCCTAGGGCACCTAATCTACATTGTCTGATATCAGCCTAAGGGTCAACCTTGTTTGGTTATAACATTAAAGGAAGCTGGTTCAACACCTCACATGTGGCACATTAAATCTCCGTCTGTTAATATGACATGACAGTCATTTTTTATTAACCATTCATTTCATTAATAAACCTTTTGACTTAAACAGTGACAAACCTTCAACCTTTATTTGTTGAAAAACACTGTCTCATGGTAGACATCTTTTCTCAAATCTTTGAATTTTTCATCTGACCAAATGTACTGCAGCCTCAAATTGCTCTGAAGATGTCATTGTGTTTGGACTTAAGTACGCTGAGTACTGAGTATTGAGAGCTGACTCTCGATGATGTAAGGTCATGCGGGGGCAGAGTATCAGTTGACCCTACTACAATACGATGAATAACATGGGCTGTAAACATTTTTGTGTACACCTAGGCAATGCTGCCAAGGTTGTTCACTATCCTTTCTTGTCAGTTCAGACAAATAATTACTGCATTCTGTGTTTAAATTATCTAACAGATTGGTTTTAAAAATGTATTTAACCGCAGTGAAAATCATTTTACTCACTCTGAGCTTTGTCATCAGAACAAAGACAGAGAAGTTTTGTCTTGATGACTCTACCTGTGCTGGGCTGAGTTCTAAATGTGGTCCTCAGTTTTTGTCATATACTCACAGACTCCAAATTATTTCTCTCCACTTTGGACTCTAATGGAAGAAAAATGGCCAAAAAATGATCTTCAAAAGTATGACAAAAAGACATATAATTTTAGGCAAAGGTATCGCTCTGCATTAGAGCAATTTCAGTTTGAAGTTAAGAGAAATTGAATGAGTCATGCTGAGTCTGTCAGTCTCCCTCTGAATAAGAGAAAAGACAATCAAACTGAGCTTTTACATTTGACCCAAGTCATGGAACCATTGGACATAGACATCAGTAAGAGTTAGTCAGACTTTTTTTTGCCATGTGGTTAAGACCTTTTTAAAGCCAAGCAAACATTTTAGCATTAAACTAATAAAACTGACATGCTAAGAGACACCGATGGCTTCTGACTGTGGCTAATGCATAGATTTGTTTACAGTTTCCATTTGCATGAAAGGTGACTTAAAAAAAAATCCAGTGTATCCATGTGCAAGTCACAAGCAGGTCTCAAGCTTTAACCTCAGTCTAGTCACCAGAAGAAAATGTTGGCATTGTTCATTTCTGCAAACCAGGAAGACGTTACATTTACACATGTTTTTTATCAATGTTTCAAAAGTGACCTTGTATATGAGATGACTTTGTCATTGGGATGTGGAGGGGATGGTAGATGGGGAGACACCTACCAAGCTGCAGACAATTGTTGACTGCCTTTCACAGCTAGCAAACAACAAAACTGGTTGTTGTTGTTTGAGCGAGTCATTGCTGCATCTTCCTGCAGCTTTTTAACCACCAAACATGGGCCATTTTACTAATCATTTTACAACTGTTACTGTTTTTCCAATGGGGAAAAACAGCCATGAAAAGCAGTTGTTTTTCAACCAAGACATTATAACATGTTCAGCGAGGATGGTGCTACAGAAGTCGATTTTTTTACTGAGACATTAGTGCATTTCCTGCCAGTATAGTTGCATGAAAAGCAGTTGTTTTTTGTACAGAGACTGGTGGTGTTATGTTTGGGCACATAACCTACTTGTTTACACTTGGGAAATAATCATGTTTTGGCTTAAATTACCAAGTTCAGTCAGAAACAAAAAAATAATATAAAAAAATTATATTCTTATATTTGGCGGTATGGCTCTGTTCTGGGGCCTCTCTGCCTTTCCTCAGGCCTACGCAGAAAGCCTCCTCCACCCGCCTGCATGGAAAGCCTGAGGCAGAGAGAAACACCTCTCTGCCCCTCCACGTGCCTGCATGGAAAGCCTTAAAGAACAGAGAGCACACCTGTCTGCCCTTCCACGCACCTACGTGGAAAGCCTGGGGCAGAGACAGTACACCTCCCTGCCCTTCCATGTGCCTACATGGAAAGCCTGAGGCAGAGAGAGCAGCCCTCCCTGCCCTTCCATGTGCCTACATGGAAAGCCTGAGGCAGGGAGAGCAGCAGCAAAGACCCCCCCTGGAAACAGAACACGCCAGCATCAATAACAAACAGAAATGACACTGATAAGTCAGACACAACATGAAAAGGAGGAGCTGGGGTGGAGGTGGGTTGCAAAGCAGCTTGCAGAGGAAGCAGCAACAGTAGGCGAGATTTGCCAATTGGTTGCATAGAAAAGAATCATATGATCTTTCAGCTGACTCCTTTACATCAATCAGCTGCCCCATCAGTTGAGTGGGCTGTTTGAGATCACCTGATGTAGCTGGGATGTGAGCTGAGCTTGACATTGTGTCCTGCCTGAACTAACGCTATGCTCAATTTCTGGTGGCACAATCCTCACTGGAAAAATAGCAACCAGCTGCTGAAAAATAACCAGTTGTGTTGTTTGTTGGTCTGAAACAGTGGTCTGCAGCTTGACAGGCATCTCACCCAGGTGTCACGCTATATACACATCCCGATGACAAAGTCAGTACATATAAAGCAATACTTTAGAAATGTTGATATATGTATAAAACATACAAATGTAACATATCCATGGTTTGCAGAAATTTACAATGCCAACATTTTCTTCTAGCAACTGAGCTGGGATGGATGGTAGAGATAGGAAAGATTTCCATAATTCACGTCATCTAAAGCTGGTTGTGTGAGGGTTAAAATATACTGTAAATTGACCATATTGCATGAAATCTGAGTCTAATTAACTTGGATGATGGACTTTGTCTGACATATAGACACTGTATCATTAAATCCCAAGATGGATACCCTATATCAGGCCTTTTAGACAAATCAAGCCTCCTGGTTGTAATTACAGCTTGAAGTGCAAGTCTTCAAGTCAGATGCTGGTAATTACAGTAACTCTTATATGACAGGAATGCATCATTAGGCTAAGGCTTTAATGCTGTGAATGGGTTTTGCTTCATGCAATTTTTGTGAAGCGATTTGAGTGCAGTGATTACTTTTGTCTTGAGTATTTTTGCCTCCTACTTTTTTGTCCCACGATGGACTATTTTACATACAAATACACATATTTGGACACTCTGTGACACAGTGGAGTATAACAATTTAAAGTTTGTCTAACAAGGAGGGAGATGTCAATCAAAAACCCACACGATCCTGAGAGGAGATCTAATTAGCAAGCTGTGTGGGTGTGCACTGAGTGCACTAAGGTTTTTAATTGTTCTGGGGTTTTGTTGCTTAAAATCTGTTTTCTCCGCAAAAGGGCACCCTAGAGGGCACCCTAGAGGGCACTGCATCTTCTTCTCCCCACTGGAAGGGCACTTCATCCTATTTACTCCATTGGAAGGGCATCTTAGAGCACACCTCATCTTGTTTTCTCCACTGAAACAGCACCTGAGAGGGCTGCAAGGGCACCTTGGAGGGCACTGCATCTTTTTCCTCACTATTAAAAGGGCACCCTAAATGGCACTACCTCTCATTTTCTCCACCAAAAGGGCACCCTTGAGGGCACTTTATCATGTTTTCTCCATTAGAGGGGCATCCTAAAGGGCACTGCATCTCATTTATTCTACTAAGAAGGACAGCTTGGAGGGCACTGCTTTTTTTCTTCACCACTAAAAGGGAACCCTCAAGGGACCATATCTTGTTTTCTCCACTGGAAAGGCAACCTGGGGGGCACAGCATCATGTTTTCCCCACTGGAAGGACACCCTTGACGGACTGCATTTTGATTTCTCCACTGGATGGGCATCCTGTGTCTTGTTGTCTTCACTTACAGGGCGCCCTAGTCATGTTTAATCTTAGAAAGCAGAATCCAAGAGAGCACCTCTGCAGCCTTTTTCTCTATTTTTTTTAGAACATGGGGGCACCCCTCCCCCCTCTGAGTCCACCAGTGCTCCTCACTGCCTTGTGTCACTGAATTATTGTTTTTATGGCAACATTTAAATGTCAAAGGGGATAATGTGTGCTTTGTTATGCTTCTGTCAACAAAGAAATGAAGTAAAGTAGCAAATTATTTCACTGTTGAATAAATGAGCTGACTGTGGGCAGTGTTGAGAGGGAGTGAGGGAGAGAGAGAGAGAGAGCTCCAGTTTTCCTCTGATTTAAATGTTCCTCCTCTTCCTCTCCTGCTCCTGTTCTTCACCGTGTTCACTCACTGGGGAAATCACAGCTGATGGAGAAACACACACACAGCACCTTCACACTGAGGATGCAGGGATCTTCTTCTTCTTTTCCCTCTTCACTTTAATCTGAGGTTAAGAAGTGTTGCTTTTTTCTTCTTCTTCTTCATTTCTTCGCCTCGCTGCAGCATGAGCGCTGAATGCAGCAGTTACTACAGCGCTGACGGTGTCTTTGTGGAAGGATTCTCGTGCCCCAGACCGGGCAACGCTGTTGCTGCTGTGTACTGCTGCGGATTTAACGATGTCAAGTACTGCTGTGATGATCCCAACAGTTTCTTTCCGTATGAGTATGGATACATGTGGTGGCTGAGGTAAGGGCAATTTCTACTCGTCATACATTTTCTTTACTTAATCTGTCACTTATTCTGAATCTGATCTACCGGTATTCTAAAGATGCTGCAGCTCTACAATGATCAACAGTTGAGCTCATCACTTTGCGTGATTTTTACGCGTTATCCAGAAACGTGTGCAGCAGCAGCAGCAGCAGCTGTAAACCTCGACTCACTTGTCAGATAAATTCTTTTATGACTCAGCTGGACTTTCCAAAAGCCAATTTTGTCAGCCCTGAAGCGCTTTGTATCCCAGCTGCTATATTTTTCCATTTTATGCTCATGTGGGATTTCAATTTTTTTTCTTATTTTTATTTGATAACATTTTAATAATTATCTGTTTATCTATTTGTTGTTTCCTGTTGTTTTGTACAGGTTTATTAATTTTCTTCAGAAGTGTTTTTGTAAATTCCTGTGAAATGATACGTCCTAGACAAATGAAATTTTCACCAGTGAATGGAAGTTGTGACCAAATGCTGCTCAATAAATATGAGCCCAATCGGCCTGATGGGGGCGCTATATTTAAAAGTTTGAAAATGTATACCACCTATGCCATAAGTCTGATTTACACAAAACTTGGTGCAGACATTCATCCATGTAAACTTTAGAAAATTTGCCTCAAGAACCACTAAAGTGCATCTGACAGCCATTTTGATTTTTTTGTAAAACACATCCGATATCTTGTAAACCTCAGGTCTGATTTGTACCAACTTTTCATTATAAAAAGTTGCATAAAAGTCGTTGATATTTCGTTTTGAAAATATTGACCAGTGAACTTTAAAGGGCGTGGCTCAGCACATTGTCATGAACAGCACATCTCACTTGGACCTCGTCACACATTGACATTTAGTCATGGACTTTCCACGTCCAGATACGACGTGCAAGGTACCCTGGGTGTGTTGGTTGTTGACGTTCTGGGACACCGTGTCAAGTTCTGCCTGTTACATGCATTGTCTTCTTTCAAAATAAACTTCTGTTTTCACAGGAAATGTAACATTTACATACAGTCTCTTTCAAAATAAACACACTACATCAGTGCAACAATGCAAATTGACATTTTTTTTCCTCCAACAACTAAACGCACATGGTTAGGTTAAGGCAACAAAAACACGTGGTTTGGTTTAGGAAAAAAGAACAGGGTTTGGCTATAGAATCTTACAGGACGCGAACACCGCTCGGGTAAAAGTCGATGTTTGTTGGACCCATCCACCACCCTCCCACCTGCTCAACACAGACTTTCTCCACCATAACTTTCGTTCTTGTCCTGCCATGTTACCCCTATGAGGAAGTAAAACGGCCATCAGCTGCGTATCATGCAGACATAAACGACGGCTTTTTTTTTTGTCTGACGCCGCAAGTCACTGCCCAAGCGCCGGATTTCGACAACTCAGGAGTGAGACCGGGTTGTCATGAAACTTACAGAATAAGTCTACACAAGTACCTGGAACATACCCTGAAAGTTTCATTCAAATCCACCTCTAGGGGGCGCCTTAAATACAGAAATGGGCATGGCATAACACAAGTTAGACTGTAAATAAGAAAGTGTTTGTCCAATCGTTACAAATCTCGCAGGATATTTGAATCATAACAATTTTGAGCCACATGTGTAAAATTATTTTGAAATCACTCAGTAGGGGGCGCCATGAGTTGCAAACATGTACATGGGTCTGATTATATTTGTGGATAAAGATAGTTTTTGCGTTCTTTGGAAATACCTTGCCATTATAAGAGTTGTTTGATTCATTTTTACTATACTTTAATGTAATAAATGCCACCTCAATTCCTCTACTGATTTCATAAACTTTCTATATTTGCTGGGGGGGTTCAAACCCTGGGGTGGGGAAGCCCTTCTTTGTGGAGTTTGCATGTTCTCCCCGTGTCAGTGTGGGTTTTCTCCAGGTACTCCAGCTTCCTCCCACGGTCCAAAGACATTCAGGTTAATTGACGACTCTAAATTCTCCTCTCCTCTCCTCTCCTCTCCTCTCCTCTCAGTATCGGCGCTCTGGTTGGTCTGTCCATTGCCGCGGTGGTCCTCCTTGCCTTCCTCATCACCGTATGTGTCCTCTGCTACCTCTTTATCGCCACCAAACCCAGTCGTCTTGACAATGGCCTGCCCCTCAGAGCGCCAGGTTAGTGTGTGTGTAGGCTCTCTTAAGTGGAAGCTTAGGAATTCATTTCATTTGTACGCTTTCCTTCTGAAAGCCTCAGAATCAGAGAACATTGCTGGAGTCAAGGTTTAAATGACTCCTTTTTGTTTTGTGCATTTGTCTTTGTGCTTTGCAGAAGGAGATCCTAGTGAGGGATCCAGTCATGTGAGAGTCACCTGTGTCTCTGGCCCGCAGGGATTCAGAAAACACTTCATGAGCCGAAAACTGGACTGCGATAACCAGCCGCCAGACCCCGAGCTCCTGTTCCAGAGATGTTTCACAGCTACCGTCACGGGCATGAAAGCGGAAACTCCTTCACAGGCCTCGGAGAGACTTCTTGTTAAAAAAAGGGACCAGCAGTCCAGGGATCAAGAGAGTCAGTGAATCTGGAGACAGACTGTGCTGCCAGGGGACGACTAGGATGCTTGGAGGAACAGCAGCTGACATAATGTGGTGTGCATGGAAGTAATTATCAAATAATGAGGAAAAAGAACAACCCTGAATGCTTTAGATCAAACTTAAGTGTTCTCAGTTAAGGTGTTAAAAGCCTTGAATGAATTATTCCACACATTAAATTTCTCTCCTCCTGCATAAATAAGTGTTTCAGCACCTAACAACAGTAACTGAGAGCTTATGGATGGAAATTAATTATCCACCATGTTCTCGGAAGAGAATGTTTATAAGTGGCCTCAAGAAAGCCAAAGACTTGTTGAATTATTATTACATGTTAGGTCAACCCCTGGGGACATAGGCCGAGTGTAGTGATCCAGGATGTACAGTTTTATGTGTGTCTAGGAAACATGCCGAAGATGTGGCTTATAGCAGGAAAAAGAGCCTGATACACCAAGACAACAGCAGAGTCTGGACAGCCTGGCTGTGAAGTCAGGGTGCTGTAGACTTGTAGCCACACCTGCTACATTTAACTCAGGGACTGAGAGATTTGTGGGAAAGATCTACAGTGTCATGAGACCTGAGAAATGACAGCGCTGGTTATATGTTTAAATGCTTAACAAGACTTATGTTTACGTTTTCCTGACCTCTTGCTGTTGTGCAAGCTTTGACTCAAGGTTAGGGTCAACATCTGTTTCCTACCAACAGTCAGAGCTGGGGTTTTTTTAAACCATGACCAATTTCAGTCAGAGACACATCAAGGAATGGATTTTTTAAATGATTTTTTTGGGGCATTTTTGCTTTTAATAGACGGCTGTCAGTGAGGAGACGGACAGGAAACAGAGAGTGGTATGACAAAGAGCTGGAATCAAACCAGGGATGTTTTGGCCAGTTTTGTGATAAGCAGCTTACAGGGACAGTTCACCCTAAAATCAAAAAACATATTTTTCCTCTTACAGTATTTTGGTGTGAGTTGAGTGTTGTGCTAGCTCACCTAGCACCAGTCACAGTCACATAATGACGTTTGGTCATGGACTTTCCACTTCCACATACAACTTTCAAAATAAACATATGTTTTCACAGGGTATTTAACATTGACATACAGTCTCTTTCAAAATAAACACATGTTCAACAACCAACAACAACCAATGTTCAAGGTTGGGTTTAGGCAACAAAAGCACGTGGTTAGGTTTTGGAAAAAAGATCAGGGTTTGGCTTTAGAATCTTACAGGACGCGAACACCACTCTCTCGGGTGGAAGTTGGTGTTTGTTGGACCCATCCACCACCCCTCATTCCTGCCCCAGTCGGATTTTTGCTGCCTTAACGTTCGTTCTTGTCCCGCTGAGTTTCCCCCTGACGCCGCCGGGCGTCGTTAAACTATAACGGCAACTGGTCATGTATCATGCCGACGTTTTAAGACAGCTTTTTCTGTTGGTTTCTGATGGCACAAGTCACTACCCAAGCGTTGGATTTCGACAACTTTGGAGTGAGACCAGGCTCTCCAAAGCCGAGGAGCAGGAGCTGAAAACGCTCTGTCACCCTTCGTCTTTAACCTGGACTCTGGAACAGTTGGAAGACCCAGACTAGCAGACCTGAGGGGCCTGTTTGGGCAGTACGGTGTGAGAAGCTCAGTTATATACTCCAATCATTGAGAGCCTTGTATTTAATGTAATTGATTAAGAACTTTAAAATGGATTCTAAAAGAGATTTGAGGCCAATGCAGGAAAGCCAAAACAGGTGTGTTTTGTTTTGGTCAAAAGTCTAGCTGCTGAATTCTGAACATTAATGTTTACATCTCGCGCTGTCACGAGCACAAGCCTCTCGTCTCTAAGTAGATGTACACTTCCTTCAGTGCGGTGCTGCTCAGTAGAAAGAAGATAGTTCCTACATGAAACTTCTCACGACAAGGTCTGTAGATAACCAGGTCATGATTTCTGGAAAGAGACATTGCTGTTGAGTTTTTCAAATGTATATTTTTGGCACTTTGAGCACCACAAGCAGAGTGCCATCTAGCTCCATAATATTGGAGAGAAGGCAGACATCTCTACAGCTGATAAGTCCAATACTCAGCAGCTCACACTGAAACAATCTAGACTGATAGCACTACAGTTAAGAGGAACACCGGCTGCTTATCGGCACCTTTTCCTGCTGGCTTTCGCCAGCTAGTTGTGTTTTCTGTTTGTTCATGTCATGTGATTTTGTGGTTGTCTGTGTGATTTTGTGGTTGTTTGCAATTGTGAAGCGACCTTGGGTTTCTTGAAAGGCGCTATATAAAATTGATTTATTATTATTATTATATTAACAATTTGTATTTTTGATTCTGGGGTGAACTGTTCCTTTAACTACTGACCACTTTAAACACATGGTTATACACTGAGATTTGCTTTTTAATTGTGCTCTCAAGATAATCGGAGTCACAGCAAGGACGCTGCTGAGAGAATAACAAACACACCCATACACACTCAATCTTAATTAAATCAACAATACCAAAATTATAGCACATGAGTAGGAGGTTGGGGCGGAGGAGGGAGCTGCAGCAGCAGCAGAGTAACAGTGATGGAAGCTAAGTCATAATGGTCCCTCTACACCTGCATGAATATGACTGGATGTTAACAGTCAGCTGATAGCCAGTGATTGTGCAGCAGAATGAAGCAGCTGATACCAATCAGCTAACACAAGTGCTACTTCACCGCTCTGCCTGAACTAACGCAGTGCTTCAGTAGATTTAGTTACTTGAACTAACCAAATATTAGACCGCATTTGGACCGACTTCAGCTGTGCAAAAACCCAGTCTGGTAAAGCAGAGGGAGTGTCAGTGCCATTTTTTTTGACTGGGGAAAAATACAGGGCTGTCTGGCAAAAAAGCCGAACCTGGCTCACCTTTTTTAATCAACTACATGCTGGCACACATTCTTGGTTGATTACTTTGTAACATAATATCATTTTTTTTACTGTTTATGTCATGTTTATGGTGATAAAAGATAATATGACTGCCAGCCGGATCATCTCTGAGTTGTAAAATCTTGTCTGAGAGGATTATGTGCAGTGTTTGGGCATCGGATAAGCCTTTGAATCAACACATCTGCTACTGAAACTAGACTTTCTTGATTGTATTTCACAGCTTACCTTAAAGAAAAACCCAAAATGACCACTGGTATATCAATCACTCACACCGTGTCACGTTGAATTTGTGAGGAAAATATTGTTTTTCTTGCACGCCTGCAGTGAACAAAGAATCCAAAAACTGCAGTCATAGGTGACCGCATTTAACAACAGTAAAACTATATCAAAACTTCCATTCACAAACTCTCACACAACTCATGCAGTATAATCCAAGTCTCATTATTTCAGTACTATACTCAGTACTTCCCAAACAGACAGCTATGTCTGACGGGGAGTTGAAGCAAAGGTGAAACTTAAAATGCTCTCTTCACAGCCAGACTCCACTGACAAAAACAACAATTTTACCGCACTGAATAAAGGAGCTGCCGGTCGACCACTGCCTGCATCAGATAGTTTGTTTGTGTTGTTGTGTGACTTCTGTGTTTCAAAGGGTTAGTATGGATTCAGTAAAGCCGGACAATAACGCAAACAAACTATCTGATTCAGGCAGAGGTAGACCAGCAGCTCCTGTGTTCAGCAGGCAAAAATTACTGTTTTGTCAATGGAGTCTGGCTGTGAGGAGAGCATAGGTAAGTTTCACTTTCACCTCAGTGAAGTGTTGTCTGTGTTGGATGTACTGAGCATACGACTGGATAAATGAGACATGGATTATGCTGCACGAGTCATGTGAGAATGTGTAAACAGGTGTTTTGGTAGAGTTTGCTGTTTTTATGACTTCAGTTAATCAAGAATTTTCTCTGTTTTTGGATTCTTCGTTCACCGCAGGCGTGTGACAAAAAACATTTTGTCACAAATTCAACCTAACACGGGGTGAGTGATTGATATACAAACAATCATTTGGTGGGTTAAGTATTCCTTTAAGCAGCAAGCCCTCAGTGATGCAGCCCCTTGCTTTTTAACACATGGTTATTTTTTGTCTCAAACATAACTATTGAGTTGGGAGATGAGAAAAAAAGTACATGAATCATTCCTGTAACAGTCATATGGGGCAATGAAAGGCAATGAAAAATAACCTTTTTTGATGTGGTGTGTGATGCCCCTCTGAACAAGGTTGCTGAGCCTTACTTTTCAGCATGTTTTTACATAGCCGCTGCTCCCTGATAGCACAGCGTATGTTACCAGCCTACCAGTACACACTGGTATACTTTGCATTTTCTTTCTGACCACTGTGCCACTGAGCTGAAGACATTTTTTCAGTCTCTGTCATTTATTGATACAAAACTAAAGGATACATTCATTGTTTTCTAAAGTCTGTCTTAAAATAATAAGGGCATTTTGAGAATGTTTGACCACAGATTGTGAAAATATCCTTTATAACATTTAAAGGGACAATTCACCCAAACTCCTCTTACCTGTTGAGCTATTTATCAGGCTAGATTGTCTTGATGTGAATTGCTGAGTGTTGGAGATTATCGGCCGTAGAGATATCCATGGCCAAAGATCCCCAAACCTTGTTGTGAGCAGTTTAATGTAGGAACTTTTTCTACCGAACAACACCCGCCAATGGTATCACTGCGCAGAAGGAAGTGTGCATCTACTCATGAATGAGAGGCTCTTGGCTGTGCAAGATGTAAACATTAATGGCGTCCTCCCCGGCTGAGCTGCAACGTTGGCTAGCTCAGTGGTGCTAAGTGAGCTAGCAGAAGATGTATGCTTCCTTCTGAGCAGTAATACGGTTCGTGGGTGTAGTTTGGTAGAAAGAAAATAGTTCCTGAAAATGCTCACAACAAGGTCTGTGGATTATCTTGAGTAACCAGGTCATGATTTCTGTAAAGAGACATTGATGTTGAGTTTTTCAAATGTATTTTTTGGTGCTTTGAGCACCACAAGCTGAGTGACATCTAGTTCCATTAGGCAGACATCTCCACGGCTGATATCTCCAACACTCGCCAACTCACACCACAGCAACCTAGACTGATAAATAGCATGGCAGATGAAAGGAAAACTATGTATCTTTGATTTTATGGTGAACTGTCCCTTTAAGTGAGAAAATAACTGTAGAATAAGTTCTTATCTGTATCATCAAATTCACAGTACATGTGGATTCCTATTTCATACTCAAACACACCTCATAGTGAATGGCAGTATAACAACGCATAACTCATTATGCCGTTAAACGTTACACCAGCTGTGTAGCTTTTGTCTGAAGAGTTCTGATTGATTTACAGTGTTCCTGCATATAAAAAAGAGATCACGAAGCTTCATCACACAATGCGCTGTAGCTGCTGGATTGTCATTTCCTTCACAAAACTTGAAAGTGCCCTTGTTTTTGTAGCTCAGAATGGTAGCTTAAGCATTTATAAATTCATGCAAAATGTCATGTCTTGTATTTGTGAATAAATTTTGGCTTGTGTAATTGTTATACAGAAACCGACCTCAGTTTTGAATGTCAGCACTTGTGTTCTTTTTCCAGCAGTCTGATATTTTGTCTGTTAACTTGTGCTGCAAAAGTGAGCTCTGTACAGCAAACTACAAACAGTCTCATTGAGCAGTATGTTCCCATATGGAGTTATACAATTCTACAGACAAATAGATGCTGGCATTTTTTCTGAAATGTTTGGAGGGATGAAGTTTCTGTTGTTCTCATGCGCATCATATTGATAAATTGAATTTCTCATTCGTAAATGTCAGCACAAAGGTGTGCGTAGCATACATGTCAGCAAATGTATGAGGAAAACAAGACTGGGGGTTCATTTTATATTCCTCGTGGTATCCCGACATTTGATTGCAGTGTCTTGCAAACGCATTCCATGAATGTACATCGTGGTTTGTTGGCACAGTTCTTGAAAGAGCATCAATGAAATCTGAATCAAAGGCACAACCTGATTATTATGCAGTGATGCTGCCCTTTTACTGATAGACTGCCACGTGCTGGAAAAACAACAAACAAGTTACAGCTCATAATATTTACAGGGTAAAATGCTGTGGAATGCTAAAAGGATGTTGATGCAGTCAGATTTGTATCTACAAAAGAATATAAACATGAAACAGCTAAAGGCTAATAACATAAATCCTAAAAAATAAGATAACATGACTTAAAGACTGATTATTTCCCCACTAGAGAAGCACTTGTTACGAGCAGTATTCTGAAGGGAATTCATCTCCTTTGGTTTTTTTATTGGTTTACCCCAAGTTTTCTCTAATACCAAGCTGATGTTTGTTGTATTTGTATTATGGCTGTCAAGCAAGTAAAAATGAATCTAATTAATGACGTGCTCTGTGATTAATTAATCTAAATGAATCACATGCACCAATTTTTGCTGCAAAGTATTTTTTAAAAAATCCACTTCAAATGAATTTTGGCACATGATCCAGTAGCAAAGCTGCTTGATCTTCCTCTGCAGAGAGGCACAGCCTTGAAAAGCCACATTTCTGAAAATGTAATGTGGTAAGAAGATTCGGTGGCAGTGACAGCAAAACTGCTTTGATCATTACAAATTATATCATCATGTTGGCCTTATTTTTTCTTGGGTAAGATAGAGGATTGAATACAGACACAAAGCATAATTAATCCAATGCCGCCTCCTTTAATAACTGCAGGTTTATAGACACCAAAGACAGTTTGCTCAGCTCCAGGTCTGACAGTAGGCATACTGAGAAAGATTTTAATGGATTACAATTGGATGGATCTTCTTTCTAAGTCTAACTGCACCCTAATCTGCACACTGAGCGAGAATTGTACCTGTAGAATAGAGAATATATAGAACCTTCATTAGCATCTATAATGCTTTACAATATGTGGACATGTCCATGCATTAATAAGCTATGTTAATGTATTAGAGTAGGGATGAGAACTAACAGAAATGGCTAAGAAAAAAACTCTTAGAAACCTGTCCTTTGTTTGTGTTTCTTGGTGTGGTAGTCAGGAAAAAAAGTTCAGCAAGGGAGGACTCGCACACAGGAGATTCAAACTTAAGTCTGGATTTTAAATGAATCTGTTTGATACATTTAGGCCATCCCCAGGATGTTTTTTGCTACCTTTGTTTCACTATTATTTTCAGTTATCCCATACCTTGGGCCATCACAAGTTGATAAGGAGCACCCCCGACTCGGGGCCGTTTAGTCTAAAAAAAAACCCTTTTTGGGAAAAGTTTCTGGCGAAATGATGTCATTGCAAATATTAAGGTACTGCAACTGCATAAATGGTCAGAAAAGTCTCAAATTTTGCATGGTGTATCCTGACCCATTGGGAAACTAGCAGAATAAGATTCTGGGGCTTTCTGCCTTTCTATTTTCAAATTTCACCCTCATCATACCCCAAAAGACAAAAAAATGTCTGTCCGCCTGACATATTGGGCTCTAGTTTCCCGGCACGGCGCAGGTTGGCGCAGGGTGGCGAACCCCGCGAAAACTTGCAAAATCCGCCTGGCCACACCCAGCTGGCGAAGCGCAGGTGCGCTGCGCCTCCGCCTCGCCTGGTCTGCGAAACTAGAGCCCACTGTCATCAAAAGTGATTATTTTCAAGCATTTTATTACATATCTCACTGCCTCGGATGATATGAAAAACTTCCCAAGTTTATAAGCTTCAATTTAAGCCCAAGATGACCTTTCTATCTAGAAGATTACACCTGCTATGACCAAAGTTCTCCACTGTATCTCAAATCGGAGAAAACAGAACTTTCAAGCATTAACCTTCCAAATGGGATTAAGCTTATTTATTGCATCTAAACAACATCTTAAACAAGATTTGAGAATTGAGGTATGTACTGTTATACTACCTGAAGCGAATTACATGAAAAGTGAATACTACAGTATATGTTATACCCCTAGGTAGACTGGGGTATCAGGGTGCAACATAAAGCTATGCTGCGGCTAAATAAACAAACAAACAAAAGAATCAACAGATTGAGCAAAGAAGGGTGCGGACAGTCACACAAAACCAGGGAAACAAATACGAGATTTATTAAAAAAGAAAGTCCAGGCAACACAAGGAATAAAGATGACTCTAGTGTGCAGTCATAACTAATGATCAAAAAGCCAACCATCAATAGAGTCACCCTTAGGCTACTAACCAACAGCCAAGATAAACATTCAATACAGCCAAATGGAGAAACTAATGGAGAAACTACAATACATGGTTTCCAAGTCAGTTATGGGCGCACTGATCATGGGATAGTACCCAATTGTGGTGAGGCATTTTGGAGACTGTCCAGTAATAGACACCCAGCCTGACAAACCAGGGATGTGCTGATCCCTGGAGTTGATCTCAAATTAGACCAGTATCTGATGATTTTGATGCGCTGTAGGTGGTTGAGTTATTTGAACCAGATGACACCAAGTTAGCTGGTTCAGATCTTTTCCGTTTGTAGTAAGTTGGCAACTCTGTAGTCTGAGTGGGCGGAAGTTCGCTGCATAGATCAGCCTCTCATTGGGCGGAACGAGCCACCCGCTGAAGTCCCGCCCTACCACCTCCGGTTGTGTAGCAGTTTTCAACCGTTTTCAACACGTCCTTTACTAACTTTTGCGGTGTTTGATCTTGCGGGGATGTAGCCATTTTTCTGCCATGGTTCGCGTCCTGTAGGTGATATTTTTGTGGGCGTGTTACACCAAAACCTGTTTCCCCCCGGCAATATTTTTGCAAGCGCACCGTTGCTGTGGCACCGCCCAGAACGATTGTGATTGGTTGAAAGAAATACAAGCAGCCGTGGCGTTTTTTCCTCCAATCTTAAAGTGAGAGTCGGCCCAGCCAGACCTTTCTTTTCTTGAGAAAGGTCTGGTGAGTGAGACTAGCAACTCTGTGGCAGGACTTTTAAATGATCGCTGCTTTTTTGTAAGCTGAGTGCTGGGATTCGACTCTTTTGTAGCCTGTGATGAGGTAGGGATGTCTGCACCTTCCCAGGAGTCTTGTGTGGGCTGTGCTGAGGTAAGTGCTTCTGCATCTGCACAGGAACCTAGATCTTGCATGTAGATCCCTGCAGCGGTATGAATAGACCCTGCCCCATATACATCTGACACTAGCTGATCAAAATTGTCCCAGTCACTGTGGAAGAGTGCTCCATCAGGTTGCCTCTTGATAACATCTGAGTTGCTGACTAATGAAGCACTTTCCATGATTGCATTTGCCAGAGCTGTTTCAAGTTCAATTGAGTATGTGTATGACTCACAGTGACCAAGCCTATTTATCAGAGTGGTGATGCTCTTGGATCTGAAGAGATGGCGTAGTGTCATTCATAGCAAGATGTGTTTTTTCATCATCCATTGACCTGACATAACTGCTCTGCAGATGTCTTGAGAAATGGAGGATGCCAGACTTTCCTCCCAAGATGAGGGTTTCTTATCTCCGCAGATGAGGTTTAAAACAAATTGTAAAGCCTCAGGAGGAATCTCCTCATTTGGATCATGGAGATCATGAGCCCTTGGAGGCCAAGGTAGTGGTTCAGAGGTTTTGAAGGCTGTTAAGATTTTCTTGTGAAGATCATGGCTGACCTCTTTACTCCAATCAGTAATTCCTAACTCATAAGCTGAACGCACTGTCATCTTCATGGATTCTAGGGATTTACAAAACAAAAATGTATCTCTGAATGGGCAAGATGAGAAGTCGATACAATCTTTGAGATCAGGGCAGCATTCAATTTTTTTTCTCGGGTTATGGCTTGTTAAGGTTTCATTATACAAAACTGTGAGATGAGCTAGTTTAACAACCTGGCCCTTTTCGATAACTTCAGTTTTTATATGGTCATGCACCCGAGTGAAAGCTTTGCTGATCAGTGCCTTCTTTGTAGCTCTTTCATGCGCTGCAGCTGAAGTGTCAGGCTGGGGTGCTCGCTTTACTAAGTACTGCTTGCGACAGCAATCATGAAACTGTGCCTCCTTGGTAAATAGATCAACTCCTCTGATTTTGCACAACAAGTCTTCATCACAGAGTTCCACTGCTTTTTTCTCTATATTCTTGTATGCATTCGATTGGAATTGCAAGCTATATCTGTTGCCGGACACTTTCTTCACTGTGCTACTTCTGCAGAATATGCAATAACTGCCAAACAAAACTGAAGAATCCACATGCTCACGTGTCTGTCTAGTGGAGCCATTTTCTGCTTGACGTTTGCTTAAAGTACAGTACAGAAAAACATCGACTGTGATTATGATACCCACAATCAGAAGACAATTCATCAGGAATTGATTCACAAACATCTTGCATACCACCACAATCAAATGTTTGTGTCTGAAGTTTCTTTTTCATATCATGGATAGCAGTAAATGCACTCGGTGGATCAGCCTTAGAAGGCAAAGGTATGAACTTGTCATTTACTGTCCCCATGCAACCATGCAGGATGCATTTTTCAGAGATGGCTGAGGTGGGGGCTGATTTTTCTTCCTCTTTGAGGAGAGGATCCCTCCAACATGTCTTCACCAGCTGCGCCAAAGCCTTGGCTGATGGTCGTTACCAGTGGTGCCTCAACCAGGTGCTCAAGGCCGTTGCGTAAACAGTCGCCACAGCCATTAAGTCCAGTCAACACCACCCTAGGGAGAAAACCATCTCTTTCCTCAAGGCTGGAGAGAAACCCAATTCCCAACCACGGACAAGACCGCATTGACTGTCGGACTCACAGCTGAGAGCGGATCTCGGAAAACAACTGAAGTTCCCTGATCACATTACGCACACGAGATTCCTCCCAAACTTTAGGGGAAGGAAGCTTGGAAGCTTGCTAAATACCAAGAGCTGGTGGAGCAGTGCAGAAGCTGAAGGTAGTGAACTCTCTGCGCGCCAACTGAAGTGGGCTGCCACGGGCGCTCAATCTGTAAAGCCCTGACAAGGCTAGGAGTAGTCGGAGCTGCATTGAGGGGGGCCATTCGAACCATTACTGACACCACAGAGAAAGCCACATGGTAGCTTTGGATCAATAGGGCGAGCCCGTGGAGTGCTGCTGCTGGGATGCAATCCAGGACTAGGTGAGGGGGTCTGATGTTAAAAGACCAGAACCCCCGATGACCCCAGAAACATCACTGATTGCGTCCCAGCGCGTTCTAGAGATGTATCTTGAATCCTTGTAGCAGATAAGTTGAAACTTCACATTTCCTTAGGTTTAAGCCACGTGTGGTTAATGTTATGTTTAGACACAAAAAAATTACCTGGTTTTGATGGCACAATGACGACAGGAATTGCCACCAATGTCTTGCTGAAAAACAGACGATTTTGTTGTTGATCTTGAACAGTGGTCTGCAGCTTGGCAGCCGACTCACCTAGGTGTCACATCATTCAACATCCTGTACACCTCCCAATGAGAAACTCAGTTTATAAGCTAATAATCAGAACTATGTCACTGTAGAAATGTTGATATGATACATTTGAACCGTACAAATGTAACATATCCATGAAATGCAGAAATGTACAATGCCAACAATTCTTTTTACTTGGGCTGCACCAAGCTAACAGTTGTAAGAATATATCAGTACCTCCAGGATTTTGTGATTGTTGCAGCCTGAAATGTCTGATTTCATGGCAGGTTTTCTAAAAAATTGTGATGCATGCAGTATTTTTGGGCTTCTTTTTTTTGCAATAAAATTGTGGGAGCAAATGAAAATTGTGACAATAGTTGTAGGAGCCTATTATTATGAGCATTCACTGTTTCCCACAGAGATAAAAAAATCAATTTGTGATGGGTGGGGGGTAACACCGAAGGACCATCTTTGTGAGCTGCTCTATTCCTGACATGATTCTGAGTTTCGGTTTGTGTTTTCTTATCTTGTGGACTTCGTTTTGGGGATTTCTGATTGTGATCTTCCTTATTTTATGTTATTCATTTGTGTTTAATCTGGGTTTTTCTTGTAGATTCTCTCCTCATGTGTTAAGTTTTGTTTGACTTCCTGTCTTCATGTCTTTTCCCGCCTGTTTCCCGTCACGCCTGTCTCGTTAGTCCTTCCCTGTTCCCAGAGTCTTCCCTTCACACCTGTTCTGTATCAGTCTTGTTTGCTCCACCCTAGTGTTCCCCTCCACACCCATTTCTGTCCTTTTGCCCGCGTCCTCCTGCTCCAGCTGTGTCTCGTTCTTGTGATTAGTTTTCTGTGTATACCTGTGTGTTTCACTTCCTTGTCAGTTTGTCTGTGTTCATCGTGCCCGGTCTTTTGTGTTCTGCTTTGGATTTCTTTCCTGTGTTTTCAGTTTGGTTTCAGTTCTTCATACTTTTGGACTTTGAGTTACCTGCCTGTTTTGCTTTTTATTTTATCAGCTTTATTAAAGGGAAATTTCGGTTTATTTCAACCCATCTCCTATCGTCCTAAATTTGTTTCAAGTGACTAGTGACATAGAAATAATAGTTAGCATGTTAGCCGTTAGCCTAGATACAGCCGTAGCGTCAGACCTGTTAAAACGTAATTGAGCGGGCATCCCTTCAAGTGCAAAGTTAGTCCACTAAACAAGCTTTTTTTCCACAAAGACCGCCTCATATCGTTAGGATAAATGTCAGAGAACATCATGTATGTAAACGTGTTGTCTTACCTTACCGGTGTGCTGCCATGTTTGTTTACCATCTAGCTCTGCTTTCGGTGTGCTGCCATGTTTGTTTACCATCTAGCTCTGCTTTCCAAAGCTCGGCCAAAATATATCTCGCCAGCTCTAGATAAAGCCCAGCTGGATACTAACGTTACTCCAGGTGGAGGTGTCTCATCCTCTGTCACATCCAGACCTTGAAAATAAGGCTGCAACCGGTCCCATTCCTTGTAACAGAGGCATTCCTCTTCTGTGGGCACTGGGGCACAGCATTCACAGGTACACCACCAATCTCCAGAGCCACACAGCCTTGCAGCAGCCATTCCTCCCCTCTCGTCCTCTAACGTTACCTGTTGCGCCTCTCTCTCTCCTCCAAAAAAGTCAAAAAGTCAGCCATTATTCTATAAATCTTTCATAAAATAAATGAATGAACTTTTCAGGCTACTGTCCGGTTCTGCCTTCCAGCTGTTGCTGCTTGTTCAGGCACGCTATGAAGATCGCTGCTTGTTCTCGCGATATTTCGGCCTCGCTTTGGAAAGCAGAGCTAGAGGGATAAACAAACATGGCAGCACACCGGTAAGGTAAGACAACACGTTTACATGTCGTTTTCTATATGTTCTCTGACATTTATCCTAATTGAGGCGATCTTTGTGGAAAAAAAGCTTGTTTAGTGGACTAACTTTGCACTTGAAAGGATGCCCGTTCAATTAAGTTTTAACAGGTCTGACGCTACGGCTGTATCTAAGCTAACGGCTAACATGCTAACTATTATTTCTATGTCACTAGTGACTTGAAACAAATTTAGGACGATAGGAGACAGGTTGAAATAAACCGAAATTTCCCTTTAAGGCTGAATCCTCGACCTGCCTCCTGTTCTGCATTTGGGTCCCTCCTGAACTCACATATGAGAAACAGCAGTGGTCAACATCCAACAGCCAGCAGTTTAACAGTCCCAACAAACGCACACTGACACCAAAGTGGCTCGACTCTGTCATCAAACCCATTAACTAACGTGGGGTAACATTAGCTGTGTGATGCTAATAGTTATTCCTGTCACTCTGTTCGACTCAAATGCAGCAGTAGTCTCATGATGAACAGAGAGAGAAAAGGCACAAGGAGGGGCTGAGTCAATCAAAAGCTGCTCTACAATTAAAAGGTATTTTTTACCCTTTTTGAAAAGTCACATTTGTGGTGAAATTGCAGTAATTGGACAAAATTGCAAGGTGAGTGGAAGTCATAGAGGTTGGCTGAATTTGTGTTAATTGTTGCAATCACAACATCCTGGAGGCAATGATATATGTGTCTGCTATGGAGTTGTGTTGTTCTGGTGTGTGTGAAATAACTGCACCTGCTGGCAGTTGCCTTCATGTGTGTTCAATCAAGCCCGAGATGAGTGACCCACAGGTAGGGTGACTCATCATGCACGCCTCGTATTGCACTGAGGAGGGTCCAACATGGGCGCAAACGTTTGTCTGTACAATCCTGAAATCAAATCGAAGCATTTAAAAGCCACACTCCATTCTGAGTCTCTCTTTTGTTCTCTCTGTGTGAGTCCTCTCGTGTTTCACAAGTACAAAATGTGCACAAAAATAACTATGCAACAAGCTCTACAACTTTCTGTCACGATGGCAGGACTGGGAGCAGATCACATTTCCTGGTGTGGTTCTGGATTGTACGCAACATGAGCTCGTCAAAACTGTCCATTTTCACACACACATTCAACTTGGAGTAAAGATAGATGGATGAAATGTGACATGCAGACAAAGTGAACATGAGAATACAGAGAGTGGGCTACGGTGAATAGATGTGAGTTTGGCAGTTATCCACACTGATCCATGCAAATGAATTTCGTTCTTGACAGTGCTGTCGTGATCAGACTTATTTCAAGGTATTCCCACCTGTTTCAAAAGGATCTTTCAAATAAGACTCAAAGAAGATGTGATAGGATCAAATTTGTTTTAATAGCCTAAAAACAATTGATTCTGGATAGAATCTCCTTCAGAGGACTGGAGAGTATGTATCTTTGATATTAATGGGCCACAGCACCTCAATTTCACTTTCTTCTTAATGCATTTTACACAATTTAAGAAACACTGACAGTGAAGGCTTCACATCTGATAAGTAGATAGAAAACTGGGGACTATAAGGGACCGTACACAAGTTATTAGAAGCAAAGCGGAGGTAAGGAAAGGGGGGAGGGTTTTGTTTTTGCTTAAATGAATACTTCACTCGCAAAATGACCATTTGTGTATCAGTTACTCACCCATGTTACACTAAATTTGTGTCTACGAAAACTGTTTTTCTCGCATGCCTCCCCAGTGAGCAAAGAATCCAAAAACAGAGAAAATTCTTTCTGAATTGAAGTCACAGGGGTCGGCATTTAACAACAGCCAAACTATATCAAAACATATGTTTACAAAGTCTCACACAACCCGTGAAGTATAATCCAAGTCTCATTTATTCAGTCGTATGCTCAGTACGTTCCAAACAGACAGCTCTGTCTGACGGGGAGCTGAATTTAAAGTCAAACTTCAGAGAACTGAAAATACCCCGCTTCTCTCCAGGGTGCCAGACAGTGCAGGATAAACCCAAGTAAGCCAAAGGGAAATCAGACTTCAAGCACACATCAGGATACTCAGGTTGACATTTATTTTTTGACAGCTTACATTAAAAAAAACAGACTGAACTATGTGTTTCACATGTTCCAACAGGCAACAGCATCTCTAATTCTACAGTACAAAATTTGTTTCAATATAAATATTACATTTCATGAGATAATTAGGTACAACTAATGTTTGACTACAGCAGAGGATGAGAGGATCCAGACTGCATACATTACCATAAAGAGGTATCTTTATGGTAATGTATGCAGTGATAGTGAAGTGAAACTTAAAGGGGAGCTAATGTTTTTTTCAACCTGGGCCGTATTTCCCCATCTACTTTTGTCTAAATGAGTGATAGGATGCTCAATATTTGACAATTCTCCAGTACAAAGCTAGGGCTGACCTGCCTGCAGCTTGTGAGCGCACACTATATTAAATAATAGGGCACTGGTACAGTGTCAAACAACTACGGGGCAAATTCAAATGGCTCATCCAGATCCAGTTGGTCAAAATCGGGTAAAAATTCAGCATGACCACTCCAAACAGAGTAACTCCTCGTGTTTGTAAGGTCAGTCCAGCGGTAACTTCCTGCAACAACTCAAATCTTGCGAGACGTGAGATTTCAGAGCCAGACTTTCACTCTGAGTGAATGTTTTGACTCGCCACAACAAACAACAGTCACCATTTTGACCAACTGGATCTGGATGAGCCATTTGAATTTGATGACCGCCCGTATTTATTTGAACACGGAGTACATGGGCGTACACGGATGCAGAGCTCATTGAAACTGAAGAGTGGACGAGGAGAGAGAGGGAGCAGTGTTACTTCGGTAGCACATATACTAAAATTGCAACAGGCAGAGGAACATGTCCGAATCCAGCTGAAGCTAAACACAGACGTTCATTTCTCCTTTCCCTTATGTTGTCGGATAATTATGCTGACAATCCGAGCCTATCTGTGTTTAAAAAAATGCACTTTTAGTGGACGTATTTTGATGTTGTCTGAGTGCCCTATTATTTAATATAGCACGCGCTCACGGGCTGCAGGCAGGTCAGCCCTAGCTTCATACTGGAGAAATGTCTAATATTGAACATCCTATCACTCATTTAGACAAAAGTAGATCGGAAAATAGGGCCCAAGTTGAAAAAAAACATTAGTTCCCCTTTAACTATGTTCTTTTCAGAGCCAGACTCCAGCAGCAAAGCGGACTACTGGCTTGAAAGCAGCGTAGTTGCTGCTTGCTGTTGTCCAGTCAAAAATAGTCATAGTTGGCCTACAGAAAGTTATGTTTGGTCAATGAAAACAGAAAACAGAAAACAGAAACAGAACACCTAAAAAGGTCATAATTAAACAATAAAGCCTGCAGTTCTCTCCTCTATTACTAACATTACACACTTTAAAACTCACCAGACCAACCAACTACCTCCGCAACGTGGTCCCAAGCCTCATTCTCTTTATTTTAGTCTCTGTAACCGAACAGCGACACATTATAAAGGACTGAGTGGGCGTGAACGCAAGTAATCAACTTCTCGATATCCATTGTCAGAACAAGTGTGCTGTAGGAACCAAAGTTACATGGCTTGTTCTCTGGGACTTGCTTCATCGAGGCATGTCAGCATTCCGATTGGTTGTCGCCAAACCACGTCAGACAACTCCCCTCCGGACCACTCCGGTCGCTTTGGTCGCGCAAGACACACGGCTGGCGACCAGGTCGCCAAAGTCGCCCAAGTCGCCAGGCTCTCATTGAAAATGAATTACTTCCGTACAGTTATTCTAACTGTATTTGTGTAAATATATCAAGCTAATCGCTGTGTTAGCCCTGTGGGCAAAGATACAACTCTGGTTCTTGTTTCAATTCAACTCTCCCTCCCCCTCCCTGCCCTGAGCTGTATCACAGGCTCCACATGAAACGAAGGAATCACTCACTTGCAAAGATGCGGTCTTTGCTACAAGTCCTCTCTCTCTCTCTTAACTCGTTCACTGACTTGCCCCTGCTACCACAAGCTAACTGCAAAGAAGAGACCAGACAACATGTGACTATTGTGCAGAGTGTAAATGTCTCAAGTTAATGCATTAATCTGTTTTAGCCCAGTGGGAGAGGCGACAGCTCTGGTCCTTACTTCAACTCAACTCCCCCGTCTCCACAGAGGACAGGGTTGGATTGTACTAAAGTTGGATTTTCATACTAAAAGCGTAAGGTAATTATTTTTTAGTCATACAAGGCATGATTTTTTTATTTGAATGGGGAAAAATATGTTTGGCTGGTAAATTTTTGGAGGTCACTAGCCAATGGCAGATGAGGTAAAAAGTTAATTTTACGCCCTGGTGCTCACTCTGAGTGACTGACTCAAGTGACTCAAGTGTCTCGAAAACCCAATTTATTTTAGTGAGTGACTCATACAAACTCGAGTCAGTAAAAGGAATCGAGTATCTCATCACTGGTCTCTCTGTGTTTGCTGGGCGTGGCGTTCTGGTTCCCTCCTCCTGCCAATCCTCCTGAGTGCCAGCAGCTGCTGGACCTGCACACCTGAACCTCATCTACAATCAAGCCACTGCAGTACAAACCCCGGCTCAGACATCCAGACTCTGCCAGATCGTTCAGTCTCCTCTGCAGTACGGACATCAAGGCCAGCTTCTAGTTTTCTGACACTTTGTCTTTTTGTGCTTTTTGGACGTCATCTCACACGCTGTTCTGTGTCTCAGGTTCACCACGACCACGCCAGCCTCAACCATAACCCACCATGTCCAGCCTCGTTCTTGTCTTCTGCCTCCAGATTTGGACGGCTCTGTCCTCAGCTCCTCTGCCTGCTCTGCGTTGCCATTCCCTGCCCACCTCAGCCATCATTTCATTCAAGCATTCAGATCCACATCTTCAAACTACATTAAACTGCCTCTAACCATTCAGTTTCCTGGTTATGTTTGCATTTGGATCCTAAGTTGAACTGACACAACACAACTCACATTTTAAATGTTTATTTCAACAGCAGAACATAGTTAGAGTTTGGCATCCAGACTCTGGCCTAATCTCTCCCTGCAGATATGTTTACATGAGATGTTAGCGGATTGATGATTACATATTCCCCCCCTTGCTGGAGCCTGCAGGTGGATGCTGGGGTGGAGGTGGGGCTGAGAGAGCGAGCAGCAGTGATGATGAAGGACAGCAACAGCATTGACGAGGCAAAGGGAGGGCTGGAAGATTTTGCTGCATAAATAGACCACCAGACTGGGAGGGTGTGTTTTGTAGATGACATGCATGTATGAATCAGTGCAGCTCGAGTTGACTGCCTGGACTAACTCACAGGCATCTCTCCATATGTCGATGAAAGTATAGCTGCATCATTCTGAAGACTGTTGCAAAGGTGAAAAAACTACAAGTGTGGTTAGCATTGTCGCCTCACAGCAAGAGGGATCCCGGTTTGAATACAGGGTGGGGCGTTCAAACCCCAAGGCAAGGGAGACCTTCTGTGTGGAGTTTGCATGTTCTCCCCGTGTCAGCGTGGGTTTTCTCTGGGTACTCCAGCTTCCTCCCACAGTCCAGGCTTGTTATTGATGACTCTAAATTGTCCGTAGGTGTGAATGTGAGTGTGAATGGTTGTCTGTCTCTATGTGTCAGCCCTGTGATAGTCTGGTGACCTGTCCAGAGTGTACCCCGCCTCTCACCCAATGTCAGCTGGGATAGGCTCCAGCCCCTCCCCGACCCCTGACAGCATAAGTGGTTACTGAAAATGAATGAATGAATAAATGAATGAATTAGGGTCTCAAAATGAATGAATGAATAAATGAATGAATTAGGGTCTCTGCATCAGTCATGAACAGAAAATTCAGAATTGTATCTATGCTGCAAAAGTTAAAGAAATAAGAAAGAATAAAAATTGGTATTTTTCTGAGCTCTGAAGGCGCACACCTCCACTTCACTGGTCCACAATATTCCTCTTGATCCTTTGAGAATCAGGGCTCTATTCTTGGTGAATAAAAGTGCAGCATGAATAATGAGGTTCTGTGGAGAGTGTCAAGTGTCAGACTTCATACACTGTAAGTTCATTTTACTTCCTCCCACAGGGAGAGAGATGGTGATGGTTTAATGTTTAATGCACCGCTGATGGAGACCTGATGATTTTGTGGGAGTTGGTTTACAGGAAAAAAGAATTTCATGAGAAGAAAATCCACTGAAGTGATGTAAAGCCAAACATTTTTATCTCAGCAATCTTCCATAAACCCCCCAGATAAATGTGTAGATCGATGCAGATGCCCTATAGGCCGACAGCATGTCGACTCTGTGGGCAGCTTTTGTTTCATATCTTATGTGATAACAGTGACACTATCTGGCCTCAAAGCACAGATGCAGCAGCTGTGAAAATCTAGCCTGAGGCTTTCTCTGTCCTTGGAACTGAATTGTCATTTACTTCCAATCATCGGCCTCTATTTTGAAAACGCAAATTGTGGAAATAAGAAATGGTACTACTTCATTTATTTTTTTTTATTTATCTATTTAACCAGAAGACAACTCTTGAGATGAAAATCTCTTTTTCAAAAGTGTCCTGGCCAAGACAGGCAGCAAGATAAGTTACAGAGAGACAACATAGAACAAAAATAAAAACGAGAAGCTCTAAAAACAACCAATATAAAACACAAATTAAGATTACTACAAAGAAAAGCCAAAAAGTATGTTAATATATATACATGATTACAAAGACCAGCTAAGACACACGGTGACACTGGCATAAAAAAAAAAAGAAGAAGAAGAAGAATACAATAATAATAATAATAATGACTTTATTAAGGACACAAAGAAAGGTCCATAGCGTACCACACAAAAACAGACAATCATCTATGTACTTTTGTACATGACCAACAAAAACCTGGTCTAAAGTCAACAGCGCAGTATTTCGCTGTTAAACAAGTTAGTAATATGCGTCTCTAGGCGGGTGCACAACGCGCATGCACTCTGCTCAGACACACACGGAGCAGCCACACATATGCAAAAGATAACAAATAAAAATATGATTACAATGTGAAAGGTTATTATTGTGCACATTAAAATATTTATCAGAAACACGTCTTAATGGTCAGTCATTAATCAGAATGATCTAATCGCAGTAATAATGATCATCATAATTTGTAATAATGACAAATGAAACTGTGAAATTATCTGACCAATCATGGCAACACCTCCCGCACGAGGAGATCCGTCTCCTCAGCTGTAAAACGCTCACTCTTGGGGCGTCGTTTCAGCAAAAGCTAAGGTATGGCAATATGACATGACGTCACAGAGCTACTGATGATGGAGTTTCAAAAATATGAACTTATATAAAACATCACTTTGGTCTTTGACCTGTCAGAAGTACATACTATGCTATTGAAAACTGTTTCAAAGGACATGACGCTGTTTCTCACATTCATAATACCTCATGTCTGCATGTAATGCACGACTTGGTGAGAGCAGTGAAAACATCGGACCTATTTTTGGCGCATATTTCTGCACCACGGACAGCGAGCGGACGTTCAATTATCATTAGTCATGTGTTTAACTTCACAGAAAACAAAGAAAATAAATTAATTACAAGCTCATTTCTAGAAGATAACCAAGGGGTCCGGTGTATGAAACACAGTAAAACAAAGGCCAATTTGGTACAATACTGTATAGGCGAATTTATTAGAGTGTCTCCAGAGACCGAAAATACAAGCTTAACATGACAACATGAAGAAAAACCCCCACATACAATCAGACAGGCTTCAAGACATCATTTAGACAGGCTGTCTACAGCAGCAGAGCAAAATGCTTTTACAACACACAAATAACTCACATAACTCATAACTTGCGGAGGAGAGAAGTGGCGAACAATTTGATCTAATAACACTGACTGATGAGCATATTATTGACCTATTTAAGTGCAATAGCCTACAATGAAAACAACCAGCCAGTGCGCCTCAGGAGTAAACAGTGCACTGTTTCACACACAAGTCTTTTAATACATCCATGAGACAAGTAAGATGACTACAGAACCTCTCTCTTTTTTCTTCTTCTCCCGATTCCAAGGTATGGCAGCTGCCATACCTCGCCATACCTAAATGACGCCTATGTAGGTCCGCCATCTAACTAGCTCTCCGCCGTGCGCTACAATTGTGCCTCTTTTAAAGGGAATGAGAGGTGACACTCTGATTGGCTTATTGAATGATACGCCCAAAACACACCCATGACTAATTCACAGAGTAAGTCCAACCCTTTTAGACTCTCTGCCATGGCGCACAGTCGAAAAACGCCCTGTCTAACTAGCAAGTGACTGGGACACGCCCATGCGCCGCACGCCTGGCGCTTCGTGTTTTAGACCATCTAAATAGGGCCCTTTGTCTTTGCATACTGGCCTCCCTATAGGAGCTCCACAAGGGGGCAGTATACAGCTGAGTGCAAAATGCTCTAAAAAGAGCGATCCTCACATCAACTAAACACATGCTAAATTTGCGAACAAGCTTGCGACACTTTCTGAGGATATCTCTATCATCAGATAAATCACTGACTATATGATGGCTGAGATATTTAATCTCATTACACACTTTAAGAGCAACAACTGATACGAAGAAATCAGGAAATACTAACTTTCTGTCTTCTTTACTTCTAACAGTCATAATGTTATTGGCTTTATATTTGATGTCAAAGTCTGCACCATAGTTAGAGCAAATCTGCAAACAGCTGTTGTAGGCTGGCACTGTATGGGCAGAAAACTACAAAATCATCTGCATACATAAGATGATTTTTTTTAAAGATATTGCCAAACCATACACCCTGTGTTACATGCATTCAACTGCTGGGACAAGTCATCCATGTACACATTAACATGCATATCAAGATTGTGTACAAAAATCCTGCAACAGTGCTTTGAAACGGCTGAGAGAAACCAACGAGAGCAACTATAAGTCCTTCTGAAGCTGATCCCACATATAAGAAGCTGCACACATGAATGCTCGCCTGCCAATCTCGGTACCTACCCTCAGTGCAGACAATAAAAACAAGTTTTGTGAATGGACAGCAGAGCCATTTTAATTTTTTTGCTTAATGCACACACATAAGTATGCTGGAAGTAGGCCAAGAATAGCTTTGTAAACAACAGGATGCCGATGAAAAAGTCTATGAAATTGTAAGGAGAGCCAGCCAACCCGAGCGTACAGGATACAGTGATGAGTTAGTGGCCTACAGTTAGTCATAAATCTTAATGCACCATGGTACACAGAGTCCAGAGCATGCAAACACTGTGAGGGTGCACTCATATACAATACATCCCCATAATCAAGCACAGTCAAGAATGTGACCATGGGATTGATTTGCCCAACCAAAAGGATATTATTTCATAAATATATAATGATCTTATCTCATTGGATACACATACTGTTTTTAAGCAAATCTATCTTGGGAAACTGAACTGGGACTTAGAGAGGATTTCTGGGATGCAGCTATTAAGGATATATTAAGGATATATTCATCATCATTCTGTACACAACTCTCAGCTGCTCATACAATTCAAGGTCCTGGACCGTATCCACTTTACTAAGGCAAGCGGAGATCTACCCAAGTGCTGACGATAGATGTGACCGCTGCAGTAACATCCCTGCAGACCTTGCTCATATATTCTATCTTTGTCCCAAACTGAAGAGCTTCTTAGACTACATTTTTGGAAATCATGTCTGTAATTTTGAAAAGGGATTTGCAACCCTTTACTCTAATAGCATTGTTTGGGGTTCCAGAGGACCTTACTACTCCAACTGCCGGTCAGGCCGATATAATGGCGTATGCGTCTCTAATGGCCTCTAACCCCTCATCATTCTCTGTCTGGGTTCTGGAAAACGTCTTTATAAGAAATGGCAATGTCTGATAGTTTATTTTAATAGCCATAGAACACTCTCAACAATATTATGTAGTTGTACATTATTGCTATTTACCCTCACACACTGTTGTCCTTTTTTTTCTTTTTTTTAAAAAAAAATTCTACTTATCCTCCTTTTGTTTCTACTGTACTTTATTTCTTTACGTGGAACGTGTGTTGAACCACGTTGTACCTCAAAAGGACTTTCAAGGTAGGGGCGGGAGGGGATGGTGAGAGATGTGAGGGATGTTTGTTTGTTCAGGAAATAAGAAAATGAAAAAATATTGTTTCAGTTGTAATTTTGTATGATTTGCAATTATCCTTCAATAAAAACATAATTAAAAAAAAAAAGAATGTGGCAGAGACCAGTCTGTTTTTGATGTAGACAGAGAAGAAGTTTCTATTTCTAAAATAAAAACCCAGTTTCAGCTTCGGCTTTTCCACGAGTAGGTCAATGTGTGGCTTAGAATAAAGACATTTATCTAACACTAGTCCATACCCATTGAG
This sequence comes from Epinephelus moara, assembly GCF_006386435.1. Classification (NCBI taxonomy): domain Eukaryota; kingdom Metazoa; phylum Chordata; class Actinopteri; order Perciformes; family Serranidae; genus Epinephelus; species Epinephelus moara. The sequence continues at coordinate 17,897,419 of NC_065526.1, forward strand.
TGCACAGTTGGCCATGTACAGTTTCACATGGTGTGTGTTTGGGATACAGGTCATAGGAAATTGCAGATTGAATAGTCAACTGAACCCATTAAGAAGAGCAATGTATTCAGACAGAGATTTTGTGAATTTGATAGTATGATTGCTTTATTGAAAGTACAGTAGTACCATTGCCAATAGTGGGATAGTTAGTGGGCTAAAACTGTACATTAGTAGTTGAGGTAGCACGTTGAAAGGCAGATAGTTAAAGTGTTTATACGTGGTATTGACTTAAAAGTGTGGCGCACTGGTAGTTCACATGGGAAAGGTGTGGCTAGCCCTTGTTGCAGCAGTGGAGGTTGGAATCCGGCCTGCATTTCTGCTGCATGTCTTCCTTGCTTTCTCTCTCTCTCATCCCTCCTGTCATACTTCACTGTCCTATCAAATAAAAATCGATACAGCGGTTAGGCCTGATAAGAAATTAGCTCTCTAGCGCCCCCATTTTGTTTGATGGGGTTTTGCCAAGAGGGAACTTTAGATATTGGTCCCTAGATTATGTTCACTGAGTTTCATGCAGATCGGTTTAACTTCCTAGGAAGAGATCGATTTTAAGTGTTTTTCAAAAAAATGGCGGAAAATCTATATAACTGGAAGTTATGGGTTCTTGAGGCAAATTTGTTCCTCATGAGGAGAGACATCTCTGTGCAAAGTTTCATGTCTCTACGACGTACGGGGCATGAGATATGCCCATTCAAAGTTTGCAATTTCAATCGGTTGCTATAGCGCCCCCCTTTGGCCAATTGATGTAATATTGCTTCATTCGCATCCTCCCATGACCCTCTACCACTGTGCCAAATTTCACATGGACTGACCAAGTCAGTGAGGAGAAAAACGTGGGACAGACACACAGATGGACAGAGTTTTGGTCATTATACAGTAAGATAGTAAGACAATGCCCAGATATTTACAAGATGAAACACACTCTATGCTCTTCTTCTGAAGTATGTTCGGGAGATTTGAAAGCTTCCCCTCGGCTTTTGTGAATAACATGCACTTTGTTGAACAGCATTGAATGCTAGCTGAAGCTGTGAGAGGGCCACTTACAATAGTTTATATTCACTCCTGACTGGAGTAGTGAGTGTCGAAGGAATAAGGAGGCAAAATGGAGGACAAACGTAATAAAGTTACTCATTAACGTCTCTGTCTTGAGGGCATGGTGCAGGAGGGTGGTATTATGGTATGTCATGTAACCTTTGCCCAGCAAGTGTCTTTAGTGTTTTCAGAGGGAGCTGAAGAGGAGGACAAAAACAGCAGTTTAAAGTCGGGTCCACCTGCGCTGTCAGATATTCTTTTTAATACAGGTAAGTCATTTTGTGTTGTTGTAGATTGTGTAAAGTGACAGCAGGGTTCCTACGTATGCCTCTGTGATGAAGGTTATTGGGTCTGACTAGTGTTTGACTGAGTCAGTGCTGCCTCAAATTAAATATCTTCAACCAGACTATACAAGATGGACACACTGTATTTCTTCTCTCTGGCTTCAGGGTTATTATTCGTACGAAACATATGTGTTTATGTTGTGTTTAAAGTTAATAAGTAAGCAGTTCAGAACTAGAATCATGAACATTGCTCAAGACCTGGCAGGTCAACTTCTTACCATCATGTGATCTTATGTGTGAATATGGAAGTACCAAACCACAAAGTGGTTGTTAAAAAGTCAGCCACAACAGAGGTGTTTAATGATTGGTTGAAGGCACCTGTTAGCTCTTGGCTTTTAAAAAGAAAAACAAAACACTTGCACTTACCTCTGATATTTCGGGGTTATGATTCCCCAAAACAAGCGGCTGCAATCACTGATGATAATGATACCATTATGGAGCTGGAGCTAATCAAATCTTTGAAACCAGACGTGTTGAACAGTGTAAATTGAATCAGAGCTTATGAAAGGGCGAAAAAGAACAATCTGTCTGTTATTTTCAACCCGCATGTTTTGGATACTGCAATTCATTTTTTGTTGACAACATAGTTTTTGTACATAAATGAAATTATCTTTGGCATAATTTTTTCCAACTGGATCTCACACGTATTAGTATGCAGCTATGGTTGCTGATGGATTGGATCAGACTAAGTGATCTGGGGAATTAAGTGCTGACCTGCTTGGGATGAATAGTGTTTATGTTAGTTTATTCAGGAAATGAATTGACATACTTATAAATATTTGGCTTTGGGGGAAGTTTTCACATATTTTCAAGTCAAAAGTCTCAAGTCCAGTTGAAGTGATGAGTCATTGGTCTTAAAGTCCAAGTCAAACTGCAAGTTGTTTTTGATTTTGTAAAGTCTAATGTAATGAAATTTGTGACTCAAGTCTGACTTGAGTCCAAGTCATGTGATTCAAGTCCACACCTCTGAGAGTCACAAGACAGTGGTTAAACATTTATCAGCTGTGAAATATGAAAGTATGTCATCCTCACTACAGGTGTCAGGATGTCCCATTAGCTGAACATTAATGTTCAACAATTAATGGAGGGTTTTGCATTTTTTAAAATCTGTCTTAAAACAATACCACAGTCCCACACGTACACTGACTGAGTTGTCGGTTGCTGTGAGTGTTAAGCTGCAAAAAGATCCCTTCCCAATGTAAGTGATAGGGAAAGAAATCAAGTTCTTGTTCTGTGTCAAATGCATTTTCAAGTTTAGGCTAAAGCTTTATGTCAAATCAAGTGGACGTCCTCCAAAGTTACGGTTAGTTATAGTTACAGTTTACCTATTTGTGTTTACCTGCATAGTGTTTCCTTGATAAGGGATAGGAGCACAAAGGGGAATTTTGTGCTGCAAAATTACTTATTAAGGTTTAACACTTTAGATTTCATTTTATTTGTTTCACACACAGAAATATAAATCACATTAAATTCAATTAAATTCAATTTTATTTATAAAGCCCAATATTACATATCACAATTTGCCTCAGAGGACTTTACAGTGTACGACATCCCTCTGTCCTTTGGACCCTCACAGCGGATAAGGAAAAATTCCCCCCAAAAAACCTTTTAATGGGAAAAAAATAAATAAATAAAATTAATAATAAATGTAGTGTGTGTGAGGGTGGGGTAGAAACTTGTAATGGCTTATATATTAAAAAACAAAAAACTCACCCAAAGGACATACAAAAGGTAAAATATACACATACTAAATCATCAGTACACTTTTTTATCATTTTATTTTTTTAACATAGACATTGACAAAGAGGAATCCGTTAACAAACCGACCACAGGATGCTTTACACAAACAAAGATTAAGATTCTTAGCCTGTCATGTTGGCTATTTATAGAGATGTGAATTATTACAAAACAATCTAAAACTAGAAGGTAAATCTGTAATCTTAAATCTCGTTTTAAGAACATGTTGGTGTCAAAAAATAGTCAACAGCTGAAATTTAAAAAAGAGTGGTATACCTGGTATAACAGGTTTGGAAAAAGTGATGTAATGAACGATTTCTGCAGCGGTGCTTTTTCTGTACAGAGTTTTACACAAGTTAAAAGTCCTTGCCCATACAATATTACAGTAGGTTCAGCCTTGTCTCATAGAAACAACCATTATGTGGCGGTGGGCACAAATGTGTCGAGTTACGTGCTGGCAACACAAAAACAATGTGAATGCAAAGTCAGTGAGGATCTTTTGTTGTGGTGGACACACAAATTAAAGGTCCATTGTGTAGGATTTAGGGGGATATATTGGCAGAAGTGGAATATAATATCATAAGTATATTTTCTTTAGTGTATAATCACCTGAAAATAAGAATAATTGTGTTTTTGTTACCTTAGAATGAGCTGTTTCTATCTACATAGGGCGCAGGTCCTCCATCTCCATGTTGCACCACCATGTTTCTACAGTAGCCCAGAATGGACAAACCAAACACTGGCTCTACTGTAGATAGGACCATTCATGTTTTCAGTGAAACATTTTCAAAGTGAAACTGTTTTATTCAACGCTTTTACTAGTTTAAATGACCTGGCCCGTTTGTTTTGGAGAGGAAGAGACCTCTGTGGATAATTCACCTCCTGGTAAAAACCACCTGAATCTCTGGATCTTAAGTTATCAGAGGAAGAAGGTGATCACAGATTAGCAGAGAAACAATAATTTGTAATGTGAAACAGCTTTATTCAGTGTTTTAATTGGTTTTAATCACCTGATCTGTTTGTTTCGGAGAGGAAGAGACCTCTGTGGATAATTCGGCTCCTGGTAGAAACCTCCTGAACGATGACCATGTAAGGATTTCTAACCAGGAGAAGTTTCAGTATGCAACCCTTACTACTAGATGCCTCTAAATCTCCCTAAATCATACGCACTGGACCTTTAAATATAAAGAGCGAGAAAGTCTGCATAGGGTTAGGACTGGATGGGTGGTGGATGGGTCGAACAAACATGGACTTTCAACCAGGAGATCGCTGTTCATGTCCCGTGTAACTACACAAATTATGTACATTTACATCACTTACGTCCTGTACGTAGTTATTTTAACCGAAACCATGATCTTTTCCTGAACATAACCATGTTTTTGTTCTCTTTACCTAACGAACTGTGACTGTTCATAACGGACTCTGCACTAGCATTGTTTTTGTGTTGCTAGCATGTAATTTTAACACATTTCATGCCCACCACCATGTGTTGTTGAGAGGTCATGTCCATGTATTTCCATAAGACTGTGTTGGTACATTAATAATCAATTATTAATAAATTAAGCTATGATATTAAGTTAAGAAACATGTATTGTGTGCAAAACGTCATAACACTTTGCACCTCTCCCAGCACCCTCCTCAGTAATCACCTGACGATTTGATCTCTAGGTCCTCCCTCAGGACGCAGAGATGGGCCAGTGGAGCTGCAGCCTCTTTGTGGTGTTTGTTCTTTGTGGAGCTTTTATCAGAGAAGCACATCAGGCTGCTATATCTGAGTTTGGGGGACACAAAGGCAGTCAGAGACATCTCCTGGTGGAAGAGGATGATAACACCAACCATAACAGTACGATTCAAAGTAAGTCACAAACCCTGTTGGGTAATTTACCATCATCTAAGTATTTACAACCAGGTGTGTTTCAGGAACTTTGAACTCTGTCACACTTCAGTTACGGGAAACTATTTGAATGGCCTGGTATTGACCTCACCAGAGGCAATAAAGTTTGTTTTTCCCTGCTGTCTTTCCAGGAGCAGCTGTTCCAGACAATGAGAGCCCAAAGTCACTGGACTGGTCTTATATGGTTGCAGGTCTGGGCACAGTCCTCACCATCTCACTCCTCATCGTGATGACTGTCAAGTTCCGCCTCTTCCATCGCTTCTTGGCCAGCTACAGACACTCCCTGCTCCAAGAGACGGACGGGGTCAGCCAGTATGGCCATGATGTGCTGCCCTTCCCTCACAGTGTGTCGGGCAGGATGGGAGTGGCTGGAGGGACTCAAAGAGGGCTGGATGACGATGACGATGGCTTCATTGAGGATAACTATATCGAAGCCAGTGAGAAGAACAGGGCAGAGAGAGAGGAAGAGGAGGAAGAGGATGAGGAAGGGTTAGAAGACAGCGATGATGATCTTCAGTTCACAATAGGGTGATCAAATAAAGAGGGACTACAGCTAAAATAAAATTATACCATAGAAAAGATTCTGATTCACAGTCAACAGGAAAACAGTGATACCGAAATGTTTTGGTTTGTGAGCTCTTAAAGGGACAGTTCACCCCAAAATCAAAAATACATATTTTCCCTCTTACCTGTAGATCTATTCATCAGTTAAGATAGTTTTGATGTGAGTTGCAAAGTGTTGGAGATATCAACCATAGAGATGTCTGCCTTCTCTCCAATATAATGAAACTAAATGGCACTCAGCTTGTGGTGCTCAAAGTGCCAAAAATACATTTGGAAAACTTTACAGACTCTCCAGAAATCATGACCTGGTTACTCAAGATAATCCACATACCTTGTTGGGAGCAGTTTATGTCGGAAATATTTTCTTTCTTCCAAATTACACCCACTAACTGAATCACTGTGTAGAAGGAAGTGTGCATCTACTGCTAGCTCACCTACTGTAGCACCACTGAGCTAGCTAACGTTACAGCTTACCTAAGGAGGACACCATTCATTTTTACATCTCGCACTGTGATGAGCACAAGCCTCTCATCCATGAGTAGATGCACGCTTCCTTCTGCATGGTGGGTGTAGTCGTAGTAGTAGTAGTTACAACAGGGTAAGAAACAGAGTGCCATCTAGTTCCATTATATTGGAGAGAAGTCAGACATCTTTACAGCTGATATCTCCAACACTCTGCAACTCACAGCAAAACAATCTAGATTGATAAATAGCTCCACACGTAAGAGGAAACGTAGGGATTTTTATGTTGGTGTGAACTGTCCATGTAAATAATGTCACACTAGAATATGCAAAACTATCAGTATCACAATAAAAGTCGAGTTTTTAAGTTTAAAAAAAGTTTAAAAAAAGAACAAATTTGTTTTCAGAATTTTTTTCTTTTCTCCTTTCAAATTAATAATTTTTGTAAACTCTAGGATTATCCTGTGACTCAGAGGGGCCTCAACCCACAGTTTGGGAACTGTTAACGGTGAACAGTAGGTGTATGATGAATGTGAAAGCTGAATGAGTCACAGTTGCTTCAAAACGCCCGAAGCTGCAGCAATGATGTGTCTTAAAATCATAATATGATGAAAGTTATAACAAAAATGTATAAAAAGAAGTAAATAGATTTTTTGAAAAATGTTACTGCTTGTCTTTGAGTTCATTTGAGTACAGTATAGTAGTTGTATCACATGCTTCATGTAGGCTGGAGCAGGAGAGCAGATTCAGTGATAGAAAAAATGGAGATTACTTGTATAATAGATCAGTGGTTCCCAACTGATGGGTCGTGGTGCAAAAGTGGGTCACAGGTCCATTGTGAATGGACCGCAAGTGACTTATGAATATGTCAAGCTCTGAAGTACAGTAAATTTAAGGCACAGAACCTTAATGTTGAGGTGCCATTTCCTGCTGTAGAGTGACTGACAGACAGCTACATAACAGACAGCAAACTAGCTTGGCAACATGGCCAAATGCAAGTATAGCGCTGAATGTATCAAACTGTGTGGACCTTGAACTAATGACCATGGAGAAATCTGGACCCCGTGGCTGGACAAGTAAGGAACTTTTGACCTAGATTATAACCACTGAAACTTTAATGGGTCTAGAGAGGCAACATTTGGACTGTACTGGGTCTTCACTAGACGTCACTTTGTCTACTTGGTCCTTGGTTGTATTGGCTGTTTTCCTGAAGACGATGCATTAAAGGTCTAGTGTGTAGAATTTTGTGGCATCAATCGGTGACAGCTGACCTTTGTGCCAAGTGTGTAAGTGAACTATGGTGGCCAAGGCAAAAACATTGTCCTAATTACAGCCAGTGTTTGATTTGTCCATTCTGGGCTACTGTAGAACAACATGGCAGACTTTGGAAGAGGACCTGCTCCGTATGTAGATATAAACAGCTAATTGTACAGTCAAGAAAACACAATAGTTCTTATCTTCAGGTGATAATAAACTAATGAAAACATAGTTATGAGTATTATATTCCATTTCTGCCGAAGATGCCCCTAAATGCTACACACTGGACCTTTAAGTGGAAATGTTGCCTGCCAGATTATCTCCATTCTGTCCTTTCATGAGTATAAATTGTTCCCTTTACAGCTGAAATCTGTAATTTTTAAAAACGAATAGATTGTGTATATATCCGTGTGTAAATTGTTGGAAGTTGCTGTTCACACTGGAGGTTGACTGATATTGGATTTTTTAATATAATAACAACATAATACAGAAAGTCTGGAACAGGAAAAAGCCAATAACCAATTAATTTGCCAACATCATTTGAACACTAAGTTCATACCTTGCCTCTGATAACATTTACCTCAGTAAAAATGAAAAGACAGAGGATGGAGAAACACTCTCTGTACAATGGCAAATGGGCTTTACTGGTCATAACACAGATTTTCTTGTCATGTAACTGGTTGAAAACTATGCATTCAGTATTGCTTGGCTCTTGACGTCTTATGTTTTTCTGTATATTGCCCACAATCAAAAAGGTTTGGCCAACTAATAGTGCTACAGCTGTCGGGGTCCAGACAAACACTTCATTCAAATATGAGTTAAAATGAAGAACAGTACATTTGGACACAGTCACACAGCAGATGGGAGCTGCATCCACTGATCAGCTCCTTTTTGCTCCATTCATCACAACCCTGTGAATCCGAACTCAATAGGTGGAAGCTACACAGTCATCGGCCACTAATAACCCAAACCATTAAATGACAAATTTAGAAAGCATCTGTCAGGGAGGTAAATTATTGACGTTCAAGTCAAGTGGTTGGTTGGCGACATTTTGTCTGCAAATCAGCAGCAAAGAATTGAAACAAATTGAAACGTCAAACTCTTCATCATGTGTGGGAGGCAGGAGCCTGAGTGTATTCATGTGAGACAACAAAGAGTTTTTCATTTGTTTGTACAGTCTGAAATCATTTTATTGGAAATGCACTTTATGAATAAACTCTTTATAATTCCAGTTTCATTCATTCATTCATTCATTCACTCACTTTGCTGTGAACACAAGACTAAGTCTGACGTCTCCAATGAAGAAATGTATTCTGAACTTTCCTCTCACAGACTCGTTGATCCTTTTTCTCTGAGTGATTTTGCCCATTCAGTTAATTCAGATCAGGCTGGTCCTGCTGGAGGACGTCTCTCTCCTGACCTGGCTCATCTGTCCCCCTGAGACACTGAACACCCTGACAGCTTGACCCCCCAGCCTCCTCGCTCTGCTCATTCTCATCATCATCCTCCTCCTCTGCTCCCTTCTTCTTTGAAGGTAGATGAGCACACCGTAGCCCACTACAGCCAGAGCCATGCCCGCCCCAGCAGCCATCAGCACCAGGCTCGACACCAACATCTCCTTGCTGTCATGACCTTGGCTGCCGAGTGTGGCCACACAGAGAAGCACGGTCCCACAGAGCATCACCGCCAGCCCCACAGCTAAGATAAGTGCCGGGTCAGCCCTCCCGCCGCTCCTCAGTTGGTCGATCTGATGCCAGCTGCGCACGCAGTTCATGTCCTGGATGGCAGAGCTGAGGAGCAGCTTGAGCAGAACAGCCAGGGCTAAGAGGCAGAGGGTAGTTCCCACCCCGAGGCGCCATTCCCCGGACAGGCTGGTGGTGGTGGAGAGGAGGCCCACGCCACCGAGCCCCAGCCCCAGTATGAGGGCAACAGAGGCGCAGTAGCACAACAGGGAGCGCCGTGGCTCTCTGAACCACCACAGCTCTACTTGATCTTCCAGAACACGTCGCTGCAGCAGCGTGGGGTCCAGGTAGAGACCTGGAGGGTGACGGATGGTGTGGCGGGGCTGGTAGAAGGTCTGCATGGCAGTAGTCGCAGCTCAGCCAGCCAAAGAACCAGACTGACACCTTGAGTGAATATGAATAATTCAACTGTTACTTTTCTATTCACCGCAACTATATAACTGTTATCAGCAACTGAGCTTCAACTCAGCCTCTGAGAAAAAGTACTCACTTGGTGTTAGATGAGTGTCATGTGCTGCTGTTCATCCATCTGCATCCCATCACACAACCTTAGTCAAAGCATGACAATAGTTTGATCGTGAAATCCAACTGTTGATTGGTCTTGTTGTGTTATTCTGCAGAAGACATGCTGCTTCACGTAGAAATAATCCAGCTTCAAGGAACTTCTTTCCAGTGGTGAAGTTGTAAATTTCATTTGCACAGGCTGCTCTCAGGAGTGAAACTCCTCACAGTGTAGATAATTGAGTTATCCTGGCTTCATGCTGGAGACAGACAAACAGCGAGGACTCCAGCTGCAGAGAAGAAGGGACGTCCACTGTGTAACGCTCACTGTAAGGAGAGAAGTGATGATGATATTGACATCCAGGCTGGGCTGCGTGGACGTAGCCTGTCCACAGTGACTGTACTAGCGTCACAGATTGATGATCTGTGCCCTCCTCACACACTCTTCCCCAGTGCCAGGCAGGACAGAGGACCCCCCCTCCTGCCCTCATCACACGGGAGCACCATCTTGCCTGGTCAAGTGGGGAAAAAGACTGGTCACAATAGCAGTGTTGGATCATGGTTTGGACAGAGATTGGCGACATTGTCCACCATTCCCCGACACAGACAATGGGCTGACAGGCAAACACAATGACTGTGCTGCAGGAGGCGGGTGTGAGCCTTGGAGGGGTGTTGTGTTGCTGTTGTGGAGGGCTGAGTGATGTCAGTGACTACTGATAATGGTGTTTCTGTGATCCCGAGGATGGCGTCACTCGCACACTATGCTGAGCCTCTTAGATAGGCCACAGTGAATGCTGCCTCTCCTCAATGAGACGCTAACTGACACGGGCCTGCTGATCTGTGGCCTCCGGTAACACACCATTAGTTTGACATTTTGGGAAATACGCTTCTTTTGCTTTCTAGACTGTTAGAAAAGAAGATCGATACCACACTCATATCTATAAAAAAAGAAGTTACAGAGTAGAGACAGGTAGCTTAACATAAGGATTTTTTTCTTGTGTTGCTTTAATCCGTACAACAACTGACATGTAAAAATGACGTTGCCATTTTACACATGGGTAAATGTTAGAATATTTCTTGGCAACAACATTAAACTCTAAGTTACTGCGCCACGCCATGAAAATAGTTGAAATGCATGTTAATCACTGAGCTTTAGAGGTATTTGTAGTTAAATTTGTCACCATTGGACAAAGCCAGGCTAGCTGTTTCCCCCTGTTTCCAGTCTTTGTGCTAAGCTAAGCTAATTGTCCCACAGCTGTATAGCTTCATACAGTCTGTACGATTTAGTGGTGTCTAGTGGTGAGGATTGCAGATTGCAACCAGCTGAAACTTCTCCCAGCTAGAGCTGCTTTAGTGTTAATTGTTCAGGAGGTTTTTACAGGGAGCCAAATCTGCAGATGTCGCCTCGTCTCCAAAAAAAAAAAACGTATTTAGCATGCCCACCACTTGCTTATGTGCACTCACTTTTCTTCTCTGATAACTTAAGAACTAGATGTTCAGGAGGTTTCCGCCTGGAGCGAAATTATCCACAGCGGTCTCTTCCTTTCCGAACACAAACAGACCCAGTGATTTAAATAACTAAAAACACTGAATAAAGTAGTTTAACAGTAAAAATCTGTGTTTTTCTGCTTGTTGCAGATGGGTTTCTAACTATGGTGGTGGATACAAAAATGCAAATGGCCTCATCTGGAGCCAGTGTTTGGTTTGTCCATTCTGAGCTACTGTAGAAACATGGCGATCTCCGTAAACGAGGACCCTCTTTCTCTATGTAGATATAAACAGCTCATTCTAAGGTAACGACAACACAACAATTCTTATTTTCAGATGATTATCCACTTAAGAAAACATGCAAAAGTCCCCGTAAATCCTACATACTAGACCTCTGACAGACAAACACACAAATGGTGTCAAATTCTCATTTCACTCTTGAAAAAAAGACAAAATGTCAAATAATTCCTTTATAAACTTGACTTTACCTGCCTGTTATAGTGACATTTCTTCTCCAGAATCATGGCATCTTTCTGCCCTATGTTTACCTGCACATTTACTTGACAACATTTATTTTTTATACACTGACTTTGATTTATTCTCTTGGGCTTTCAGGCTTTTTATTTATGAATGTAGAGGTGTTCGCCGCATGTATGAGCAAAAATTTAAAATCTAATCCTCATGCCTGACAAGAGAGTTTCTCTCACTTGTAAAGCGGCTGTCAGCTCACCTGTGATATTATGGAGTTACTGTCCAGTTAAAAAAAGCCACAGCTGTTCCTGTAACATTATAACCAGAGCTTGCATATAGCTACTTTTGAATGAAACAGTGCAAACTATCAGCAGAGTGAACTTACTTCTGAGCTAAGAGCAGTCAATGCCACAACATAACAGTGTCATCAGTGGTGATGTGATCATTTTCTGATGAACTCAAAATGCACTCTCTCCCCCTAGTGGACAATATCACTGAGTGTGCAGTTCAGTTATGATCTTCAGCAATGAAGTTTAGCCACATTTTTACTTTGTTGCCATGAGGGAGAGACTATTGCACTTACTTACAACATACGTCAAATCATTGGTTTGTACCAAGCGCTGATGCTGTGTCCTCTAACTGCTGCTGGTAATTAGCAGCCTACATTATCAGAGATGGTAATTGCTACCTTTCTGTCTGAATTTTAATAGCATTACATTACATTTTATGATTGGAGAATGATAGCTTCATCTGTTTCATCTGTTTTTCTACAGTCTATTATTTCATTTGAATGGGCTGACTCACTAAAACTTCTAGTACCTACCTGTAACATAACTCTGTAAGAAATACAGGCCTATGAATTTCCATTCTAAAAACCTGGGGCCGTATTCACAAAGCTTCCTTGTACAAAGAGTTGCTCCTAGTGATGAAATTCTAGGAAAATCCTTAAAACTGTGACGTTTTCTCAGAGGTTTTTCCTTAAAGTTGAGACTATGTCCTTATGAAGATAAAAGGTGAAAAAGCAGCAGGGAGCAGGGAGGAGGACTTTTAAGAGGAGAAAATGGTGGAAACACAAAGGGGTCAGAGAAATATTCTCAAAAGTCTGGATGACAATGAGTAAATTAAATGCTACAGATTAGATCATACAGGGATAATATTTGTGGTCAATTTTATTAGGGATACACACACATTTTCCACCTAATGCTGTTATTTTAAGATATTTGGAAAACTGGAAAAATGCAACAGTGCAGCAGTGATGACTTGAGTTTGTCTCAACCTTCCGTCAGCAGAGTGATCACACTAACAATGACTTTCACAGTCAGCAGTTCATTTCATTTCCACTGGGTGTCCTGCAGGCTCACAAAAGGGCATGACTGTGACAACCAATCACACCTGTTAAATGAATGCATCACACTGAGCAATGGATCAACCACACCTCCTCACTAAGGTAAAAGTTTTTGTCTCTTCCTTGCTCAAAGTTGCTCTGATAACTTTCCTAAATCACTTCTAGGCAAGGACTCCTCACGTAAAATGTTTAGGCACTCTCTAAGAGGATTCCCAGAATGCTTGTGAATACGGCCCCTGAAGGACATCATTTATTACAATGACCAGAATCAGTATGTGTACTGAGATGGGGTTGACTTGGCAGGTGCTGGTCAATCTTTTCAGTCAGTTATTTTGTTTAAGTGTTGAGTGCTGTGTCCTTTTCTAGGAAAGAAAATGTGAATTCAAATGAGTCACTGGTGTGTGCCCAATCAATCTGATTCAACCACAAGGTGGCACCAAATAGCCATGTTACTTTGTGGCCATTGACACTGCACAGTCAGTTAAATCAACACATGAGGCACGACATTATTAGATTATTATAATAATGACACTTATTATTAGTTACTGTTACCAAACCTTGCTGTAGCCTTTGCTGCACCATCAATTATACACAGTTGCTGGGCAACTCTGGGCAACTGCAGAGTGTAGATTTGTCTGTATAATTGTTAATATGATAGAGACTACTGTATGTAATGGTGTTGCAGTAAGTTAATGATTGTTCTGTGTTTACTAGCCCAGGGACTGCAGATGGACATAAGCTAATAGCTAAACTTGGCATAAGTCATCTCTTTATTTTGAGACTAATATGTTTTTTTGTTATTGTGTGTGTGTGTGTGTGTGTGTGTGTGTGTGTGTGTGTGTGTGCATGGTCTTTGTTTAATGAACACTAATAATAACTCTATCAAGGCTTTTGGTCTCATTTTCACCACGCTATAAAACACAGTAATCATTTGCCTCGTGATAATTAGTTGAAGCAATTAGCCCCGCAACAAGAAAGTACAACAATATCTCAAGGAATTATAGTGACAGATTATCATATATACAATCTTTATAAACAGCTGTTAATTTCTATCTGTTTGTTAGTCTTATGGATGCCTGTTGCATTCTGGGAAAGACTCCAGAATGGCTCTAATAAAACTAGATGGACAAATGGATGAACAGATGTGTTTTTAAATTACATGTTATAAATTCCTGGACATAACATTTTATCATTCTGCTTTTTATTGAGTAGTTTACCAAAGGCGGCTACAATTCTAGCATGATATAGAGAGTGCAATCCATATGTGTTTGGACAGTCAGTGACTCATCTTTGCATTTGTTGTCTGCTGTTTAAATATTTGGACTATTTATTGATTAGGATAATGTACGATCCTATAAATTCCTCAGGTAATCTGGGACATATTTACTGAGTGTTCCCTGTTCCCCTCCTGTGGAACAAGCCTCCTGAATACCTGAGATCTGCCAAAACTGTCAGCTCATTTAAATCGGGGCTTGAAACATAATGGTTTATTGCAGTTTTCCAATAAATTAGATACAAGACTTGTTGTTAATCTGAAGTTATTTATTTGCGTGCGTTTGCTTCTTGTTTTTATTGTCTTTTAAATCTAATTTCTTTCCAATCTTTTACTATTTATTTGCTTTTTCCTCACTTCTTGTTTTTATTGTCTCTGTTAAATGCAATTTTAATGTTGTCTTATGTTTAGTGTATTTCTTTTTCCTTGTAAAGCACTTGAAATTGACTTGTGTTCAAATGGTGCTGTATAAAAACAACCGCCTTGCCTTACAGTGCTCCCTCCAGCACCCTTAAAGATGGACAGGACTTTAACGTCATAGTTACAGGTTCATTTTAAATATACTGAATATAGATTCACATCTACAGAAAATGTTAAAACTGTCAAAATGAAAATATACTTCTTAAAAACTCTGTGCAAGACAAGCCAATATGTTTTGGGCAAAACAATACTGGCTTTATTCGGCTATACAGGGCAGGTAGCCTATGTATAAAATATGAATTGGTTCTTTTGTGTAGGTTCATAAATGCAACTTGTTCCAGTTACCATAACAGCACCTCACCAGTGCAGTCTGAAGTACAGTGTCTACCCTCATACAAAATGTGAGGTGTTGTTGTTGCTGGAGATCAGCCTGTAGAGGGCAGCAGCATCTAAGTTTGGACTGCAGCCTGCAAGGCGCTGTTACAATGATACTGTATATTTGTATATGTATGAATTTTTATGTTGCTGTTGTAGCTGGTTGGTTTT
The DNA here is from genome assembly GCF_006386435.1 of Epinephelus moara. Lineage (NCBI taxonomy): Eukaryota > Metazoa > Chordata > Actinopteri > Perciformes > Serranidae > Epinephelus > Epinephelus moara. Next base: position 17,912,531 of record NC_065526.1, read on the forward strand.
AATTACTTTATGAACTGTTGGGGAGTTAATGAGAATGCATAACATTTTATGAGCTCATCATATGTTTTGTATTAAACTCTTAATCTGCAAAATAAGTGGTACTAACATCTGTCAAATTAATGCAGTGGAGTAACGCAGCAGATAGAAATGCCCAAGTGAAGTAAAAGTGCTTAAAACTGCACTTCAGCAACCGCACTTACATTTTCACCACTGTGTAGATGCCCTAAAACCAGATACTTTGAGTGTCAGATGGTTGTTGACACGGAGCATCAGCAGTAAGTGGCTGCATAAGGTCCTTTGGCCACCAACACCCTCAAAATCCTGTTTATTTTTGTATAACAGCAAATTAGCTTTTTTTTTTTGTAGTGGTGATGCATATACTGTATATATGTAAACACACTGATCAGCTACAACATTAAACCCACTGACAACTGAAGTGAATGACATTGATCATCTCATTACAGTTCAGTGTTCTGCTGGGAAGCCTTGGGTCTTGGCATTCATGTGGATGCCACCTGACACGCACCACCCATCCAAACACCGGTGCAGACCAAGTACAGCCTCTCATGAAGACGTCACTCCCCTGTAGCAGTGGCCTCCCAGCAGGCCATGCACCACGCCACACTGCAAAAACTGCTCAGGAATGGCCCGAGGCATGTGACAAAGAGCTGACCTGGATTCCAATCTGATTGAGCATCTGAGGGACGTGTCCGTGCCCCAGAGCCACAGTGAGGCCTCCTTGAATCAGACTTGGCTCTGACCTGTTGAGGCATGGACACAGGACCTCTGGGGGTGTCGTCTTGTGTCTGGCACCAGAGTGTTGGCGGTGGATCCTTTGAGTCCTGTGGGTTGCGAGGTAGGATACTGGCATGTCCCATGGAAACTTGATCAGATTGATGTCTGATGAACTGGGAGGCAGATTGATCCCTTGAGCTCTTTGTCACTTTGTCTGGGAGTGCTGTTGCCATGACAGAGCGTACTTCATCTGTAACAGCGTTTGGGTGGGTGGTGCCTGTTAAGTTACATCCCCATACATGCCAGGACCAAGGTTTCCTCACAGAACATTGCACTGTAATGAGGTGAGCAATATTATTCACTTCACCTGTCCGTGGGTTCAATGTTGTGGCTGAACGGGGCATACCAAGCTGTATTTACCAAACTTAAATACATCTGTCTGTAGTACTCATTTCAGAGGAACATCCAGAAGAACATCCTTCATGTTTTCACACATTTACTTTCACACTGTGTGTGTGGAGGAAGGATAAAATTCTGCTTAGGGGCTTTAAAAAGTGATTGTTGGTTATGGTTGAGATTAAAGTAGGGGGCTGTTGGAGTGTTGAGCAGAAAAAGCGGCCTCCACAAACTTGCAGCAGTCTGACACACCGGTGTCAGAGAATGTGCCATGGACAGATTTGTGTGAACAGTTTCTTATTCTGGCCCGACACCCCAGCAGCTGATTTCACTGACAGGTGCAACATCAACCAGAGAGGATGAACTAATCTCACGGTTGCAGACCACTGGGTTAGACAAACAGGGCTTGTGACCAGAGCATCACTGTTCCAGTTTTCCTCAACCAGCTGGTGAAAGGTGGGAGGAAACTGAGCGAAAGTGGCTCTCTCATATCTCAAAAGCAGGTGTTCTTGAGCAAGGTACAAAAACCTAATTGCTTCAGTGCTCAGAGGCCATCAGTGGATGGCTACACTGTAATCACAAAGCCTGCCAATGGCAGCTTCAGCAGCTGTGTATGCAGAGCAGAGAACAGCTGGGATAAAAAACAGTATGCACGCTCAGCAAATGTTCCCTAAAGGTTAATTAAATAAGAAATGTGGCCAGAGTAGAAGTCACACTACTTACTGAAACGCTGCTCACATGCAAGAGGAACTGCTGATTTCCATGATTGCTGTGTCTGTGCGTGAGGATGGTGGAAGCCTCTCTTGAATCCACAATGTTGAGAAAATGTGGCACATCATCCAGACTGGCTGCTGTGACAAATGAAAAGATTTGCTGCCAATTTTTGAAGCCCCAGGTGACACACCACACAAACACAGACCAACCTCACCAATCCTCACTTTTTAGTGCCTCTAACAGCTTTCTCCCAAAATCATGGCCCCCTGCATAGATGTGGTTTAACCGTATGTCACTCATGGCAGAGAGATGCGTCATGAAGTGACTCCATATCGGTGACAGCGCTGATGTGTAAACAGCCTGTCAGAAAGCTTGAGTGATATGGGATTTTGATGTGGCATATGCTGCAAGATGATAAACATGTTTTATAGTATACATCTGCTGTGTATCAGTTTATGGGGACGTTCATGGCATTACATGTAATACACACCTCTGCTCAGCAACAGAGTCAGCTCTTTATAGCCACCATTACTCTACCCTAAAATATTGGATGTCATTAAAGTTTTTACAGACATTCACGGTCCCTGAGGATGAATCTTGTGGACTTTGGTGATCCGTTGACTTTTCCTGTCATGCTGCCGGTAGGTTGACGTGTGGTTTTGAGTCTTGACACTTACTGGATAGATTGCCATGAAAATTGATATGCACATTTGTGCTGCCCTCTGGATGACAACTTTTGGTGATCTCCTGACTTTTCATTGCTGCCATCATCAGGTCAAAATTTTAGTATGAAAACCTTGGTATATGACCATATACCTGCAAAATTAATAACATTCCCACCAGCCTCAACTCCACTTTGTGTTTGGTGCTAATTACCAAATGTCACCCCCCAGTTGCCAGGACAAAATGTTGGCATTGTACGTTTCTGTAAACCACAGATATATTACATTTGTGCCTTTTATAAGTATTATAACAAAATTTATAAACATAACGTGACATAATTTAAACTACATCTATGTACTGTAAGCTAACTTTGTCATCAAGAGGTGGAGGAGACGGCAGATGGTGTGACACCTGGGCAAGACAGCTGCTAACCTGCAGGCCACTGTTTGTCGACCAGCAGCAATTGCAACACCAAAAGATTGTTGTTTTTTTAGTGAGCCATTGCTGCATTTCCAGCTGTGATTGCACCACCAAAAGTGGATGTTTTGTAGTGAGACATCGCTGTGTTTCCAGTGGCAATTGTGGCACCAAAATTGGGCATTGTGAGCAAGCCATTACTGCAATTCCAAGGGCGATTGTGCCACAAAAAGTAGGAGTGTTTCTCAAATCGCGTACTTCTGTACTTACACTTCATATTTTGAGTTCATAAGTGTGTTCACACTGAGAAGTATGGAAAAATGCAGTGCACTATGAGTACCCAGATGGTGCACTCAAAACAGTCAAAAAGTTGAGTGTGGAACTATGGACACTTCTCACCCTCAATGGTCGCCATCTTGGCTACGTAGCGGAAGGGGAGGGACCACTTCTCAAACTGGAAATGGCGGCCGAGGACTGTGCGACCATGAACGTCGCTGCATTGTCGTTATACATGTGTTTTTTGCTCTAAGCACCACTATACTGTTGTCGGGTATAAGCCAGCAGTATGTTTGTTGGGTTAATTTAGCAGTCTGTAAAGATTTGGTACCGCGAAAATAAAGCAATGCTAATGCTAGTTTTCTAACTAGCTAATTTGAGGTCGTCATTTCTGGTGAGTGCACAACGGCCGTGTTTGGTTTGAGACAACACTACCCTGTCGAAATTTGCGCACTACGCCAATAAGTACATAGTGCACATAGTATACTACATAGAAGTGTACAAACGGAAGTACGCGATTTGAGACACAGGTGTTTTTTTTTAGCATTTCCAGTGACGATTCTGCCTCCAAAAGTGGGCGTTTTTTGTGAGATATCTGTGTTTCAAGCAGCAACTGTGCCACCAAAAGTGGTTGTTTTTAGAGAGCTATTGCTGTGTTTCCAGGAGTGATTGTGCCACCAAACGTGGGTATTTTTAATGAGCTACTGCTGCATTTCAATCTGCTATTGTGCTACGAAACCAAGGTATTTTGAGCAAAGGATTTTTTTCCAAACCACAAACAAGTGGTTTTTGTGCCTAAACATAACCAAGTGTTAACCACAGCACCGTTAAATACGTAAAGAAACACAAAGGGGCGGTGGCTCAGAGGTAGAGTGGGTCTTCCAAAAATCAGAAGATCAGCCATTCGTTCGATCCTCCAGTCCACATGGCGAAGTATCCTTGGGCAAGATAGTGAACCCAAAATTGCTCCCAATGGCTGTTCCATCAGTGTGTGAGTGTGTGTGAATGGTTACTGAGTAGCAGGCACCATGTATGACATGTATGACAGCCACCAGTATGACTGTGTGTGAGTAAATGTGACATGTAGTGTGATAAGCGCTTTGAGTGGTCAGCAGACTAGAAAAGCGCTATACAGTGCATTTAACATTAAGTTTCCACATATTAAGCAACAAGTAAGTTGAGTGTTAGCATGCTAACATGCTAAGATGGTGAATTACCTTCTACAATTACCTGCTGAGCCTTAGCATTTTAGCATACATCGTTGTGAGCATGCTATCATGCTGACATTAGCAATAAAGCGCCGTTGTGTCCATGTACAGCTTCACAAAGCTGCTAGTGTTACTGTGGACTTTCGGTCTTGTTAGGTCGGTCTTCGGTCTTGAAAGAAATGTCGGTCTGTTGTTATCTCACTTCTTGAATGTCTTCAGAGAGTCAAGGTTTTCAACCAAAAGAAACATTTCACTTTGCTTTTGGACTTGGTTTCTTTCTGTCTCTCTTGTATTTGCCACAGTAGCTTGCACAGTGACAGCCGGGGCAAAGCAGGGGCAGCTCCCTGGTTCCAAGAGGCGTGCAAGTCAAAGGATGTTGGACAGTGAGAAAAGGGCAAGCGGACAGGGCACTGAGGCCAGAGCAGGCAAAACATCACCGCCTATGTTAGCAATGCAAAATCTGCTCTCAAGTATTTTCTAGTAATTGCATATCCCAGTTGATTGACAGGCTCTCTCACTCTCTCAGATATACCCTGCCTCCTACTTAATCCTCAGTGTGCTAAAAGCATTTTCATGACTCACTCCTCGCAGCAAATTGACTGTAAATTCAATTTAGTCCGTGTTATCTCTGAAGGGTGAGAATCAGATTTGCCATTTAACCATTTCTTATGCTACATCAATTATCCCTCACTTTAATTTTTACCTGAGCAAGCCAGATGGGCACCAGTGATAATACGTACTGTACTTCACATGTTATAATTATCTCTAAAACACCAAAACCTACACGAGCAGCTGGTTGTGTATGTGTTTCCTAATCAGCCTGTATCACATGATGGGAATCATAGACACTAAGGAGACAGAAATTTAAGCTCATTACTTTGTGATTCCCAAGCTGACAGATTGCAGTATTGCAGGTTTCGTCATGATTAATATTAGGCGTTGTTTGTGTTTGTGTTTGAATATTTTCCTGTATAGCTAAACACCCTGGTCACAGCTCAGAATCAGGATTTGTTACAGGCAGGTCTGGAACAAGCTAATAACACCCTAGCTGATATTGCTAACACGCTGATTTTCAGACAATAAATCCTGCAACAGATTTGAACACCTGTTCAATAACCACTGTATTTTTTTCTTTCCTCCTACTGCTTTATTCTTGCTGGATAGTTGCAGCCATGACAACAGGCCCCAGCTATCTTGATTTCCTCCTCGGTGCCATGAACATACTCTATGGCCATGACTTCACTGTGCAATGCACAAATACTGTATGCGGATGTGCGCACCAGTGTCTGCTTGTGCATTTACTATATGTTGAGGTTGGGAGGAGGATTAAGTTATCCTTCAGCTTATCTCCATTAAAATGACTGATTATGCTGTCAGCAATGGTCGTGGCCTAGATTTGAAAGACAGCCTCGTTTGCTCTGGCAGGGAGCCACTAGACCTTGTAAATACTACTGATGCACTTTTATCTGCAGATGCGTATTACCTCATTGTGTTTAGTAAGAGCAATAACGCTGCAGTTTGGTTAATGAAAGAGGTACAGGGGGCCTTTTCCTGTTGCTGCTGCCTCTGAGAAACAGTATAGCCTGCGGTTCACCTTAGCATAATTTGCATATAGATGAGAATCACACCACATTATTGCATTGGGGGTATATTAATAATGGGGTTGTTGAACAGGATAAGGTACTGCACAAGTGCTTGTGTAGATACTGAAACAGGTGGAGCCCAGAGTGTTGGTTTCTGCCTCAATGAAGCCATATTGTCCTGTGTGCTTCGCCTCCCTCAGCTCTCCATCAGCCATACTTTCTCTCGCTCTTGTTTACATTCATAAAGGACTTAAGAATATGTTATACGTGTGGCTCCACTGTCACATCCCTGAGTGGACTTCTAGCGAGCGACTTCTCTAAATTACTCCACCCCAAAGTGGACACAAAAACACCACAGGGACACAAAATTGCTTGACCTCCTGATCCCTTCCTACAGTATCTGCTCCTGCTAGTCCTCACCACTGTACCACTATTACCTGTCTGTCATGCTCTGAAATTGATTTCACTGGCTCAGTGGGTGTGACATGGACAACCCGAGGACCTCACTTTATCTTTCTCTCACTCTCATACACACACACATACACACACAGTTGTACTTTCTTGATATACAGCCTGCACCAGTAATACTCAACTTACTCTCCGCGGGCCAAATCTGGCCTGTGATAAGGTGATGGAATAGCCAGCTGACTATTTTCTAATTTGCAGTGAAAATACAGAAAACTGAATCACACTGAGATTTATTTTAAATAAGGTGTCAGAGTGCAAAAAAACAAAAAAATCCTAATAGAGCTTGTTCATGCTCATGCATTATGAAACAATGGGCCCCTGGGCACAGATATGCAAAAGGCCCCACCACCTCTCCTCTCCTCCGAGACTAAAAATTCCAAGCCAATGCGGAAGTGCCAAAAACGGCAGTTCATCAAATGGTTACTTAAAGGGATAGTGCACCCAAAAATGAAAATTCAGCCATTATCTACTCACCCCTATGCCGAGGGAGGCTCAGGTGAAGTTTTAGAGTCCTCACAACACTTCCGTAGATCCGAGGGAGAAGTCGGTAGCAGCACAACTGCACACCTAATGGCTGACGGCGCCCCAGATCAAAACGTCCAAGAACACATAATTGAAACCACAAAATATCTCCATACTGCTCGTCCGTAGTGATCCAAGTGTCCTGAAACCCTGACATAAAAAGCTGTTTGTCATTTGAACTCTGTTTTAGCCTCATTGTAGCCTGTAGCTCTGACTGCCTCTCTGTGCACTGCGCTCACGTGTGCGCGCAGTGCACGCGAGACCAGCAAAAGCACGTGAACACACATGAACACGGTGCCCATGTCTCACGGTCTCGTGCAAGCGCGCACACGTGATCACATAACTTTTGTGGTTTTAGGTCTCTATGAGGTCATTTTGTGTCTCTGTGGTTGTTTTGCCTGTTTTTGTAGTTATTATGTGTCCCTTTGCAGTTTCATTGCATGTGTTTGTGGTATTTTTGTCTCTTTGTGGTCATTTTGAGTCTCTTCCTGGTCAGTACATGTTATTTTGAGTGACCCTTTGCAGGTGAAGGCCAGGGGGGGGCTCTGAAACTTTAGGCCCCTGGGCTTGTACCCAATAGGCCTGTTCAGTAATCCATCCATGTTGTTCATTTTTTAAAAAGGTGCCAGGGAAGGATTCCTCTGGACCTCCCCAACAGAGGTCCTAGCTAAGCCCCCAGTTTCCTAAAAGCCCTTGTACTGTAGTAGTATTTTCTAGTTCTGAATGCTGCTCCAAATCTTTATTCTTATTTCAACATTCTTCAGTATGTTTTGATTGACTGCTACTTAAATACCTTGCATACGTTCAGCTACAGAAACCCTTCAAATAAAAAATCAGTGGTCAGCTGTCAACATCAGTTTCCAGGTTTTTCAGCAATACAGTACAATATAGTGTAAATAGGTTCATTTTGTCTACTCAAATTAGATTCAGTGTAGAAAGGTTTCTTTTTTTCAGTCAAACAAGTCAAACAGTGAAAAAAAGAAACCTTTCTACACTGAACAGTACAATATATTTCCGCATTAATATTCCTGTATTTTTTAGCAATTCTTTGCAATTTTAGCTGTTAGCATTCACACACATTTTCTGCAGGAATGCTTTTTCTACTTAGTATTAGTTCACTGGTTGTCTAGATGAATACTGCATCAAAATGCATTTGTTTGGTGTTGTTTTTCATACTCATATCACTCAAACCAAGTTGTACTGACTAATATTTTTCCAGCTGTTAGCCATATCTCCAGCTAGGCGACTACACCAGAAAACAGCCCAAACAACGTGCCAGGACTTTGGAGTTCAGAAGGGACTAAAGGCCTCTGACAGTGTTGCATTTTTACTGATAAGTTGATGTAATGTTAACTTACATATTCACCAAATAATGACAGCATTAATAACTTATCTCCAGCTAACGTTAGCGGTACACAGTTCTTCGCTAATATAGCTACTTTTCTCAGTAACTGTTATATTTGCAGTTCTGCCACTATATAACATGAAATGGAGATGGCACAATAGAAATATTACAGGAATATGCCGTCATGGAGATGGTGGACTAAATGACAGACGAGTGTTTACAGTAGAACCTCGGCCACATTGACTGAGAGACAAAGTTAGCTAGCAGGTTATTTTTGAAAAGCAGTCCACAAGCCAGCGTATTTGGTAATGAGTTAACTTTGTGTTTTATTTTTCACATAAAAGTCCTAACCATCCCAAATCTGCCACGGTGATACCAGAAAAAGAAAATGATGTTTATTTATTGTTTATTTAAAAAACAAAAATCAATGTTACACCCATATTATGAACAAAGCAAAGCCAGCACAGGCTGGAATTACACCAAACAGGTGTTAATGGTAGTGCTAATGGTTTGTGAATGTATTTTGTGGATACACGTGTTGAAGGAAAAGCTGCTATTAAATCTTAAAAATTACTTTTGTTGTTTTCATTATTTTGTTTTGGAGATGTTGTTTTAGATCTGAAAAGTACTCTCTGATGGGGGCTGTGGTGGATGTTTAAAATCCGTTGATTGTAATCCACCCACAGATGTTTTTTGTCACTGTAGACATGTTGTAATGTCACAGTCGGACACAGGTGTAAAAAATGAAATTAATGAAGGCTGAACAGGCTGTCACAGAGCACAGCTGTAGTAGAAACACCTGTGATTTTCTTTCTGTGACAAGTCACGTTGTAAAAAGGCCTTTTAGACGTCTTCCTAAGACTGTGTGGGATGTACAGGCTGCGTTTGACTGACAGCTCACTCTCCTGTTAGTTTGTTTACCAGGTGGGACAAATTACACCTTTATCATTGTGAGTATTTAGATTAGAGGTAATCAGCCAGGGTGACTGAAAACATTTGTGTGGGTGTGTGGGGCCTCCAGACATTTCTGTTTACCTCTTTGTGTGTTGTGTTTCTATGTGGGTTTGCCATCACCAAACTACAGCACATTAAGATATGGTGTACAGTTTAAGGCTGAATTCACATGGATGTATTAACATAGCTGCAGTAGTGAATGAAATGAGACTAGAAAGGGAAACAAAATAGAGTGAGGGCAGTTTTATATCCAGATGCGTTCCCTGTTGAATTAAAATAAGAGTTAAAATTTAGATTTGAGTTATGTTAACTTAATAAGAGGGTCAAATAAATAACATTTATTAAAATGTTGGCATTGCGTGTTTCTGCAAACCATGGATACTTTACATTTGTATGTTATTATGTCATGGATACTTTGAAACATTATGTTGTGGGTATCGTGTGGTTAGCTTATAATAAGAAAAAATAAACATATATCATCTGTTTCCAATGTCAAGAATGGATTTAAAGTCTCAAAAATACTACAAATACATTTCTAATCTATTCTTTTCTGTTCTACTCTTGGCCCCGCCCCACGCGCTGTCGTCACGCGCCGGGCAGCCAGTGAGGCGGAGGGAGGGGGTGTTCCGGAGCGGGGAGGGAGGCAGCAGCGTCGCAGCGTTACAACAAGAGCGGCTTTCGGGCTTTGTTTTGTGGATGTGAATGAGCTCCATCACCTCCTTCAGAAATGTGGACGGATATAAGGACACTGCTACTTTTTCATTCCTTACTCCTGAGGCTCCATCTCTCAGAAGGTCAGTTGTGTCTCTTTTCTCTCTCCTCCCTGCGCGTGAGACGTTAATTTAATAAAACATAAACCGTAGTGTGTGTGTGTTGTAGTGTGTGTGTGAGTGAGTGATGGGGCTGTGGAGGTGAGAGATGGGAAGCGCTGCCACCGGTACTCAGTCAGCAGCGCGCCTGAGCTCTTTCTACCAAGAGAGAGAAAGAGGAAAAACACTCCTCTCCATTATGAACACATGAGATTGTGACTTGTTTAATTTAAATGTGTGATGGCTGCGTGGCTGAGTGAATTGCTGTGGGGGTTCAGGGTCTGTCATGTGTTTCCTGTGAGCGTCCATACTGCATCAGAGGTAGTAGCTGTAGTAGCTCACACTGAATCTTTGTCTTCATGTTGTGAATGATGTCCGGCAGACACGGGGCCTCCTCTGCTGCCGCTGTGTCCCCTCTTCTCCCCGCAACAGCTTTTAATTACGGTGCTGAAGTGGATCAATAAGTGAAAGAAAACGCGGAGCATGACGCTCCCAGCGCCTCAGCCAATTGACCTGAATGAATGCTGAATATCAATTAGGCATTCATTTGCAAATGACAGTTGAACTACAAGCGGTTCCTCCTCCACTATATGCGTGTGTTGCTGATCCATCTGGACGCTGCTCACCCTGCTTTCTTTTCCCTCCTCCAGCAACGGATGAGTGTGAAGATGGACAGTTTCAGTGCAACAACAAAAGGTGTATACCGACTATCTGGAGGTGTGACGACGATGACGACTGCTCAGACAACAGTGATGAAGAAAACTGTCGTAAGTGTTAAAACCAGAGGAGAAATTAAGATTGTGATGAGAGTGGTGTTGTGTGGATGTCACAATAAATAGGAATAACCTTTTGCAATAATATCAAAATGGAACAAAAAAACTTATTAGGTCACTGCAACTCCTCCCACCCTTCCCACCCTTCCCAGTGCCACCCACACACAACAATTAACCCTGTAAAAATGTGCACTAAAAAGAAAGGATCTTAGAGTCAATCCAGTCGTTTTTTACTTATGATATACACTCACCAGCCACTTTATTAGGTACACCTGGTCAAGACGACCTGCTGAAGTTCAAACCGAGCATCAGAATGGAGAAGAAAGGTGATTTAAGTGACATGGTTGTTGGTGCCAGACGGGCTGGTCTGCTGGGATTTTCACACACAACCATCTCTAGGGTTTACAGAGGATGGTCCAAAAAATAGAAAATGCCTTGTTGGTGCCAGAGGTCAGAGGAGAATGGCCAGACTGGTTCAAGATGATAGAAAGGCAACAGTGACTCAAATAATCACTGGTTACAACCAAGGTCTGCAGAAGACCATCTCTGAACCAACAACACGTCCAACCTTGAAGCAGATGGGCTACAGCAGCAGAAGAC
>NC_065526.1:17924135-18012801 GCF_006386435.1 Epinephelus moara
CACAGTCACCAGATCTCAGTCCAATAGAGCACCTTTGGGATGTGGTGGAACGGGAGATTCACATTATGGATGTGCAGCCGACAAATCTGCAGCAACTGTGTGATGCTATCATGTCAATATGGACCAAAATCTCTGAGGAATGTTTCCAGCACCTTGTTGAATCTGTGATACCAAGAATTAAGACAGTTCTGAAGGCAAAAGGGGTCCAACCTGGTACTAGCAAGGTGTACCTAATAAAGTGGCCAGTGGGTGTATGCTCAAAAAGTTCAAAAACTAATTAGATTCATGTCATTAATCTCCTCGAGACAATACCTGGAACTGCTCCCATCAGTTATCCATTAGAGCTTGACTTAATGGTGTGTTCATGACTGGACTGTGTATTGAAGCTTTATCTTAATGAGCTGTATTTTCCCATAATGTTAACAGTTATGAACCAAAAAATGCACCCGTATCTCCCCTAGGTCTCCATCCTCTCATAATTTCGTATTATTTTTATGGTGCATTTGCTATCCTATTAGCATTTTATCTATTTTCCACTCTTTTTTCTTATTATGCAGGGCAGCGCCTTATTTTTAGGAAGACATAAAAGCTTTCAGAGTTTACAAAGAGGCACAAATAAAATCATGTTTTGAGTGGGGATTAGGCATGTGTGTGTGTGCCTCAGGCCTGAGTGTGTGCAGGTGATTTCATCCCCGCTGCACCCTATATATAGAAACTCAACAAGCATGCTTTCTTTTTTATAAAAATGAGGGTTGATTGGGTGGAACCATTTTCCAATCATCTTCAAATAAGAAGCTGTCCAGCTGAGAGACAGATTGCGTGGTGCATCGGTCTACTGCACAAAGCTCTGACAGGTATCTTGGACGTGTTGTTCTGCGCGGAAATAATAGAATTCCAGTTTCCTTTCTGACTGCGAGCCAGTGGCCTATATTTTGGAAGGATGCTCGCGCTGAAACCAGTGAAGTTGTGCCAAAGCTGAATCCAAGCCGTGCATGTTTGCCGTGCAGCAATGTTCTTTTGTGTCTGGGTTAATTGTGGCTCGGGAGAAATTCCTGCACCTCCCCACACATGCATACATACTTACTCTGTATTTCTCCTCATACCTCTTTCGCTCTGTCTTTGTTTCTGTCTCCTTCTCCCACACACTCCCACACACACAGACCTGTTGTGTACAGACACCTCATGGTTCCTTTGCGTGTCAGTCTGGAGGTGTTGCCTTTGTTACCCTGTTTCTGAGGCCAGCAGGACGAGTCCGCGGGCATGCCAAAGAAAGCCGGTCATTTGGAGTGTCTTTGCTCTTAAAACATTCATGTGTCACTGCCTCACACACAAACACACACAAACCCCTGATGTTTGGAGGGAATCATTACACTGTCAAGCTTTATTTCCTCAGTATTTCCTTTATGAATGAAATCAGAAATTGCCAGCGAGGTTTTATTACCCCCTGTGTGTTTTCCATCAGGCAGAGCCTCAGACACATTTAGGGTCTGAGTGAAAACACTCCTCCTGAAAGCCTTTTAAGCTGAGACTACTGTCAACCCACCGTTTGATGATTATGACAGTCCGGCATTACTTGTCATTATATTAGAGAGTGGCCTTCACCGTGTGTCCATTTCCTTTCCTTGTGTGTGCTGTATCTGCGTGGGCGGGCAGATGAGGCTGGCTGGCCTGCATAGCAGAGTCAGATTTGTCTCTGCACTGGCATCCTCATAGTGCTGAACCACTGTCTGATCTTCACAATTCAACAGCGCTGTGGTTAACATGTGGTTAGGTTTAGGCACAAACAACACTTGGGTTATGTTGAGAAAAACACCATGTTTTGGCTCAAAATATCAGCTTTGGGGAGAATAATCTTGGCAGGAAAAGCAATGATGTCTTTGCAAAACAATTGCTTTTTGTAGCAGTAGCCTGATAGGAAAAGCAGTTATGTGTCAGTAAAAAAACAACCACTTTTAATGCCACTATCCTGTCAGACAAAGCAGCGATGTCTCTGCAACAAACAATCACTTTTTGTGGCACTATCTCAGCAAGGAAAGCAGTTATGTTTCGTAAAAAACGAGTTTTGGCTTAAAATACCAGCTTTGGGAGGCTTGATCCTGGCAGGAAAAGCAGAGATGTCTTTGCAACAAACAGTCACTTTTTGTGGCACTATATCGGCAGTAAAAGCAGTTATATTTCGGTAAAAAAAGAACCGCTTTTTATGCCACTATCCTGGCAGGAAAAGCAGTGATGTCTAATCAGTCTTTGTGGCACTAGCACGGCAGGAAAAGCAGTCATGTTTCAGTAAAAAACAATTACTTTTCATGCTACTATCTTGGCAGGAAAAGCAACAATGTCTTGGTAAAAAAACAACCACTTTTCATGCCACTATCCTGTCAGACAAAGCAGTGACATCTCTGCAACAATCACTTTTCATGCCACTATCCCAGCAGGAAAGGCAGCACAAAAACACTTTGCTTTTTGTGGCACTAGCACGGCAGGAAAAGCAGTCATGTTTCGGTAAAAAACAATTACTTTTCATGCTACTATCTTGGCAGGAAAAGCAACAGTGTCTTGGTAAAAAAACAATCACTTTTCATGCCACTATCCTGTCAGACAAAGCAGCGACATCTCTGCAACAATCACTTTTCATGCCACTATCCCAGCAGAAAAGGGCAGCACAAAAACACTTTGCTTTTTGTGGCACTAGCACGGCAGGAAAAGCAGTTATGTTTTGGTAAAAATACCAGTTTTGGGAGGCTTAACCCTAGCAGGAAAAGCAACAATGTCTTTGCAAAACAATCAATTTTTGTGGCACTATCACAGCAGGAAAAGCACTTGTAATTGCATTTTACCGAAACACTTTTCATGCCACTATCCTGTCAGACAAAGCAGCGACGTCTCTGCAACAATCACTTTTTGTTGCCATATCTCGGCAGGAAAAGCAGTTTCATTTCGGTTAAAAAAGAATCTCTTTTCATGCCACTATACTGGCAGGAAAAGCAGCGACGTCTCTGTATATGACGACTGCTTTTCATGCCTAGAAAGCAGCTGAAAAGACAGCAGTTGGTGGCTACAAAACACCCACGTTTGGTGCCTTTGCTCCTGGAACAACAGTGATAAGTTGCTAAAAACACCGCTGGAAAAACGGTGATGGGTCACAACAGAACAACCACGTCTGGTGCCTATAAAGCCACTGGTAACACGTAATTGGCAGCTGCTTTTTTGTGCCTAGAAAAGCTCTTGGAACACAGCAATGACTCCCTACAGCACAGGAGGATTTGTTGTTTGTTGCCCTTGAACAGTGGTCTGCAGCTTGCTAGGTGTTTTGCCTATGTGACACACCATCCACCATCCCTTCCACCCTCCAGTGATAAAGTCAGCTCACATACTAAGTCACTTAAAAACGTTAACATGATACTTATGAAATGTGTGAATGCAGTGTATTTGTGGTTTTCAGAAACCTACAATGCTAGTCTTTTCTGCTAGCGTCTGGCTGCAAGAATAGTAGTTGTTCAACTTTTACCCTGTTTAATTTGGAGACAGGCGTCTCTGCCACACTGTGCAGCTCCGGCGATATTTAATTAATGCGTTCCTATTAAAGTCACTCTCAGGGGTTGCTTCTGTATACTCTTTTTCCATTTCTACATCTGAGGAGGCTAACAGACAGAGGGACAGACAGTGTAGAGCAGTGAAGTGTAAACCTGCACAACATATGCTGCACAGGAGGAGAGTGCTGTAAGGATTTAGCGTGTACACACAGCAAATCCTCTGCAGGAATTATACAGTTAGTTTCTTGTTGACTACGAAGTGGTTGAGTTTTTTAATTAAGTTTCTGAGTGGCTGAACGGATGGTCTCGTTTTTTCTTTATTCTTCTCGTATTCACAATTTGTTATTTTGCAACACAATGCCAAGCCTGAGAGTGCGGTGACTGAATGTGTGCAGCAGACCATGGTTATGAAATATGCTGACAGGAAGAAACCTTTGCTGCAGCTCCTTATTTGTCACGCCAGTGTCGCCTCATTTCCAACCTGAGAGCTGAACCTCACAGAACAGGTGTAAATATATTAAAACACTCACAGACTCTTTATGCATCATGATCCTCCTCCATCCTCCGCCCTGTTCCTGCTAACCCCATCCCCCACCAGTCCACCCCCAGACTGCAGCCCATCACCATCCCCCATCATCCAAACTCTATTCCCCGCTGACCAGTCAGTCACTGCATGCACCCATACATTCATACATGCATAATTGCACTCATAAGTATGCATGGACACAAGTATGGACCACACGTATGTGAGCAGAAATGCATACATGCATAAACACAAATTCATGCATGCTGATGAGTGCTAAACTTTTCTGACAAATAATTGAAAAGTTGACTCCACATGAATCATAATAGAAACTATATATTGTGTACTGGTTGCGTAACATTTCTGGGTGAGGATGAGATGCAAAGCCCCCCCCCCCCTTGTCTGGAGTTGACAGCAGCAGAGGCAACAAAAGATTTCTGCCTTGAATTCTCAAAGTGAGATTTGTTCCAACTCTGACATGGAGTCGCTGTTTAATCCTCACCCTGATTATAGCGGCATATCACCCAGTTTCCATCTTCTTGCATTACCTTCAAAGTCCAGCACGTCTGCTTGACTTTCTTCTCATCCCTGAATGTGATAACGATCTATTTCATCCATGTTCATGAATATAACATCGATACCTGCAGGGCGGCATTTTCACATCGCCACGTCGAGCTCAAAGTGTTCTTTTGTTTTCCTCTGAGATGCAGAGTCAGCAACAAACTGTGTGCCTCCTCCCTTTGTGTTCTTTTTACCTAATAAATCCGCACAACTCCTTCAGAGGCAAACTCCTTTTTGAGGCTGCTGGCGCTCGTCCACACCTCCTGTAGTCAAAGTTAATTTCTTTATTCCAAAAAAGCCTTTCAATGGATGCAGCCTCCTCTGCTGCAGTTGTTGTCATTGAAGTCCTGCCAACACACAAAGTTTAGGAAATGCACAGTATCCTTCCACCCCTGCTTGATGCTTTATTCAACAGTGTTCGAACCTCACTTGCTTTTTGCACAGCTTACACCTGACACCAGTTGCGGAAAGAGTACAAACATGAGTGTAGATTCAGTGTGCAGGTATGTTTTATTTATGTTGTGGTCTGTTATTCGGATCCTCTCTACTTTCTTGCTCAGTCTGTAAATTGAACACATTATTTAAAATTAGTTTTGGCTTCCAACCATATTATTGCTTTTCTTTAGAGCTTTTTGTATGTTCCTGTGAAGAAACGGCACCGTGGCCCTTCTGAGTGCTTCATCTCTTGACAATAGTCACAATTGCTCACCGGCTTGGCTTCAGGTGTTGCATTGGATACAGCTGATCATTGAGAAACAAGTTATTCAATGGTAACTGAAAGTAAGTGGGCCTCACATTGTGAGATTTGCTTTTTGTGTTGCTTATCCTCTCCATTTGATTTTTTTTCTACCACCTTCTCTTTCTTCAAAAAAGATAAAAGGCTTTGCTGTCAGATATCTCTTCAAGACCTTTAAATGCTCACTTATAGTTATATCTTGTTACCTGCGCCTCTCTTTATTTGTTTAAACATGACAGTTAATCCCCAAATCAGAAACACTTATTTTTCCTTTTACCTGTAGTGCTGCTTATCAATCTGTCTTATCAATCTTGTTTTGGTGTGAGTTGCAGAGTGTTGGAGATATCGGCCGTAGAGATGTCTGCCTTCTCTCCAATATAATGGAACTAGATGGTACACGGCTTGTGGTGCTCAAAGCGCCAAAAAAATACATTACAAGATATTATTTTCTTTGTACTGAACTACACCTGCCAACCCTACCACCATGCAGAGGGAAAAGTCTACACATGAACGAGAGGCTTGTGCTCGTGACAACGCGAGATGTGAACATTAATGGCGTTCTCCTTGACTGAAGCAGGATTTATACTTGTGTGTCAGCTCTATGCAGAGCAGACGTTGTGAGCATTTATACTTGCGCAGTTTCTGTGTCACTGTGCAGTTACACCTCCAAAACACTGGTCGGCGTCTGGGTTTCTGTGAAGTGCTGTGAAATTTAGTTGATTTATTTTTATGTTCATGTACAAAACACACCCAAAACACACTCAAAACACACATTAAACATATATTAAACATGGCTTAATAGAGACAATTTCAAACTCAAGTACACAAATCAGCTTCACTATAACTCGCAGCATTCACACACAAAGCACTTGTCTTTATCTGGACACATTTTCCCCACAAATACAACATGCTAATGTTTTTAGCACAAGCCTATGGCATTTTACATTGTATAAATTAGCATAGCAGCTAGCAGACTTTTCCTCCACTAATATGAAGCCAGGGACAACAGCAACATTTAACAAAGGTAACGTTAAAAAATTTGGCCCGTCTTATACTAAACGCGAACAAATACAACATGCTAACGTTAATAGCACAGGCCTATGGCAGTTGACATTGTATGAATTAGCCTAGTGGCTAGTGGACTATTCCACTACCCATATGAAGCCATGATAAATCACACACAAGACATAAGATGCTAATTTGTGGAGGCTTTATTGTTTTCACAATGTATTGTTTCTTATTTTGTGAATTTAAATAAAAGCTTTGTTTCCACTGAGGGAAATGGTTTCAGCTTACAGAAACAGACAGGAGGTCTGCGTTGCTGCGACGTGTAGTTACATCTCTGGGGAGGTGCACATGAGGCTAGTGTTGATTCGATGCAGAAGTTTAAATTCCACATGAGCTGTAATGTTAGTTAGCTCAGTGGCGCTAGGTGAGCTAGCAGTGGATGCACGCTTCCTTCTGCATGGTGATACGATTGGTGGGTGTAGTTCAGTAGAAAGAAAATAGTTCCCACATGAAACTGCTCACAACAAGGTTTCTGGATTATCTTGAGTAACCAGGTCATCATTTCTGGAAAGAGACATTGGTGTTGAGTTTTTCAAATGTATTTTGTTTTTGGCACTTTGAGCACCACAAGCTGAGTGCCATTTAGTTCCATTATATTGGAGAGAAGGCTGACATCTCTACAGCTGATATCGCCAACACTCTGCAACTCACACCAAAACAATCGAGATGGAGAAATAGCACTACAGGTAAGAGGAAAAATATGTTGGGTTTTTTTTGGGGGGGTGAACTGTCCCTTTAAACATACCTATTTAGAACCAATTTGGCCCCATTACCATAGCTACCCTCTTTGTATCTCCTCTCCTCTCCTCTCCTCTCCTCTCCTCTCCTCTCCTCTCCTCTCCTCTCCTCTCCTCTCGCCAACAGAATCCAACAAAAACTAAATCCTGAGCTGCTGCAGCATTGTGCCTCTGTTCCCTTTGGCACTGAGGGGCGACTGGAGCACAAACACTTCCAGTCAGCTCTACTTTTTGAGTACTCATGGCTCTGTTGTTGTCGTTGTTGTTTGTAAGTCCTCCCCACTGTGTGGACACTTCCCGGCCAGGCTCGCTGACAGCGGTATTTCATAAAATGTGAAGTTATGTCATCTGTTTGTACACGAGGAAGCAGTTCGGCCAACTACTGAGCTCTACTTGTGAATGCGGAAGAATAACACGTGACGTTCAGCTCCGTGTCGTAGAGGTTTCAGGGAGAAGAGAGAGACCCGTCATATTGTGTTTTTGACTTATCAGTGTTGAAAACATGTCTCGGTTTGTGTGAATGTATTTTCCCCCCACAGTCTTTGCCTCCGCTTGTCAGTGCTGTGTGAAGGGATGCGTCTGACAGCATAGAAGTGAGGCGTTGTTGATGAGCTGTAAAAACAAAGAGAGTGGGTAGAAAGTGATAGAAAGTGGGGAAAGAAATCATTCTGACCTGCAGGGTGAGTCGGCAAGGATGTTTGTGTTCCTATCAAATTCTCTCCATAATCTCCACGGCTGTTGACAACTGTTACACAGCATGGAGGGGATTACGCCTTTATCTCTCCATGCAATGAGGCATGTTTTCCATTGGGTCTGTGGTCAATTTGTGTTCTGTTAACTCACTCACTTGCAGTTCACATCATCATGATAGAGCCCTAATTAGTGTAACTACTTTAATAGTCTGGATAAAGCAAACTTTTTAACGGCAAATATTGTTGAGTTCATGAAAGTCAAATTGACCTCTATCTAATTATCTGTACCTTTTAATCTTTTTTATTTAAGCAAGAAGCTCTGAAAGAGCGTGTTTATAGTGAGGGTCGTAAAGTCGAGCTGAAATTTGAATTCCTCTCACGTTTGGTGTAATTAAATATAAGCTATGATGAAACCGCAGCTATTGGACACATTTTTTGAAAGGGAATAAAATCATTATTGGATATATTTGAGGAAACCGCTTCTGAGCTTTCAACCTCCTAGATGGTGTTTTCCCTGGCAGCAGTTAACTGATGATTTAGAGTCGGCATGGGCTGGAGCACGTCACAGCCCCATGTAACCTACAAACATTGATACCAGGGGCATAAATGTAGACATTGCAGGCAGTGCAGTGCAGGTAGCGTGTTGGCCAGAGAACAGGCTCTTGTAGCTCTCACCTCAGAAATACACCCATGTCAAAGCAGAACTCGTGTTAAATAAAAAAAAGTGGGGCCAACTGCTGTATATACCATCGTAAAGGCAAACCCATCTCCATCATGGCTTCTTTTTTCTTTTCTTGTGAAAGATTCAGTAGCAAGCCATTCTACAATAAAATTATATGTTAACGTAATACTTTAAACTAGAAAAAATATTCAGTGATTTGAATAATTTCTTATTTTATTTGGTATTTTTTGTTACACAGATGATGTGCTGATGATTGTAAACTAAGAAATTTGTGTTTTGTTGATTATTTCTTTGTTGTAACAGTGCTTCTTGGCAGTGAATGTTATACCGTTGGAAATAGGGCTGCAACTAACGATTGTTTTCATTGTCGACTAATCTGTCGATTAATTCTTCGATTAGTCGACTAATCAAATGTATCAAAAAATGTTGAAAAATGTCGGTCTGTCTCTCCCAAACCCCGAAATTATGTCATCTAATGTCTTGTTTTGTGCTCACGCCAAAGGGTTTTAGTTTACCGTCATGGGAGAGTGTGTAAAGCTGCCAATATCTGAATGTAAGAAGCTGCAATAAGAATATTTTGGAGTACTTTTATAGTACTTTTCTATGAAAAATGACTCAAACCGATTAGTCGACTACTTATATAGTCACCTATTATTTTAATAGTCGATTAGTCATCGATTAGTCGACTAATCGTTGCAGCCCTAGTTGGAAAGCCTGTTTATTTCCCTTTTTAAATGGTGCTACATTTGTAAGGAACATGCATTTGTGGGATGAGCAGCAGAGCTGAGTATGTGGGTTGCGCCCATGAAAATTTGTGGTTTGTTGTTGTTTGGTGGATTGGATGATTGAAGTCTGAAGAAACAAGACATATTGGCAATTTAACAATTCATTAATTTAACAAACAGGAGCCTCCGTCGCGTGTGGAAGAACCATACACAGCCACAACAGCCTGGCACCTTCTCCATATGCTGGTCACCAGCCTGGTCACACACTGCTGTGGGATGTGTTGGTGTACAACAGAATGAACAGACAAAAACGATGATGAGTTTTATTCATTAAGGATATTTTAAGATTTTTTTCACATTCCAGGTTATACAGATTTCTTGTCAATGAATTTTGATCACAGCTTGATGAGTTAGTTGGGCAGTGTACCCTATTTCTTCAAGATGTACACAAGAAACCATGTCATTTAGCCATTTTGTACAGCAAGGAGGGGAAACTGATTTCCATTCTCACAAAATAATCCTGTTTTGCTATGACTATACAAAACATAAGAGCTCGTTGTAATGCAGGGGAAAGAGTCAAAGAGTAATAAGAACAGCCCAGTATCACAGTGAGACAGTCAAGGACTAACTGTTTGCTTTGTATGTTACTCTCTTTTAACCTAATACTTCATAGTTAGCTAAATGCTAATGTAGCATTTTCTCCAGGGCTTCCACTTCCAGTCTAAGGAGCATGGGGGGCTGATCGTGGACTGACGTGTAGGCGAATCATGTAGCAGCTCCAGCTGCAGCTATACCAGGGGTGTCAAACATACAACCCGTGGGCCAAAGGGTCCATTGTGGCCCATTAGATGACTAGACTAAGAGGTGCCAGGCTTCAGGAGCAAGTTAAACAATACCTACTTCAGGTAAAATTCTGCTTCAGAGGCTTGTCCACCCTGACCAGGATACAGTTCTCTGATATAGCAATGAGTACTTATTGTGACCATATTCCAAGATATTGAACATTGTGAAAAATATTGTCAATCAGCAGCTTTGGTTCAAAAGAATCTGGATCAGGAAATGTCTGGATAAAGCACATGTAATGACAGTGAGAAGTAGACTGACTGAATGTGGAAAAACTGAGACATACTGTTGAATCTGCACTTATTTTTCTTGAGACATCTCAGGCTGTTGATCTGTTTTGTAGAAGGATGGACGTCTACAGAATGAACTTGTAATTCTTTACACAAAAAAGGGGAATATTGGAGCTTATGGTACTGTATGTGTACTTTATTATGCAATGGTTTTATTGATGCGGCCCATCTGAGATCAAATTGGACTGTATTAGGCCCATGAACTTAAATGAGTTTGACATCCCGGATCTATACCTTCTCGCTCTAGTTGCTCTAACTTCCAGAGAAACCCAGAAAAAGCACCAAATGATGTGTCACTGAAAAACATAAAATTTCACAGTATTTTACTCACTGACAGTAAGACAGCATTTTTCTGCCTCACAACTGATTTTTATTAATTGCATGCAATTTGAGACCTAATTTATTGATATTTTTCAATAATGATTATGTGTGCAGTTAGAAAGTGTGTCACAATTTACATATTGCACATTCAAACAAGATGCACAGCGCATGTAAGTAACAAAGCAACAAAAAGCACCTTACCATTAAGCAGTAAATGTGGTGAGTAATAGTGCTCTTGTCCAATACTAATCAAGTATTAATCAGGTTTAAATCAGCTCCCAGTCTGATCGCTAGACAGTGACTAGACATTTTCTCCCTGGATGCACTTTGTGCATTTGTTGGCATCCGGTGTCTAGAACTCTCAGAGGCCGTTGCTCTGTCACAGCCTCTGTCTAGTCCCCATCCACATGTGTGTAACTGTGTTTGTTTTTGTTTGCTCGGTCGCTGGCCCTACTGGCCTACTGCCCCGCGTCTGCGTGTCTCAAAGCCGGCTTGCCCAAAGTGATCATTAAGAAGTCTGCAATTGAGCTATTATCTCAGATTAGTGCAAAGATGCTAAGAGAGAGAGGATGAGCCAGAGAGAGAGAGGGAGAGGGATTAATGTGGGGATATAAAACATCACTCAGCCTCAACCTCTTGCCCTCACTCGTCATGTATTTATGCCCCATTCCACTCGGTTTTTAGTGCTCGGCACCTAAAAGAAAGCACTCATTTGCATCATTTTAAACACAACACCACCCAGAAATCTCATTTTGAAGGAAAAAGAGCACGTTCCTCTGGAGACACTCAGCGATGTGAGCTGCCTCATGAAAAATGCTGTTTCAGTCCAGTTGAATCATTGAAAGTGTGCCACGGTATTATTAAAACAACAGCATAAACTGTAAATCTGTTCAAAACACTGGTTTTTAAACTGAATAATCCTCTATGAGGTTCAACACTGGCGTCTGGTCTTCAACTTTTATGGTTTTAAGTCAACTAAGACTTCATTGTGGTTTCATTTAAATCATGTTGTTTAAAAGCTGTCACGAACCCAAGAGGTTTCAAGTGCCAGAGTTTGTGTCACACGCCTCTTGACTAAGTGGATCACTCATATTTCCCCTTTATGTTCCTTTCTTGCATAGTCAGAGCTTTCTTGATTGTCAATTAACGCTGCAAAATGTGTTCCCTCAGCAGCACAATGGTGCTTAAAACAATATTAAATGTCAAGTAAAAAATAGAGGTTGCAGACGGCATGCATTTAATTCATTCAAATGTTCACGACACCTGACAGTTGTAAAATTGTGAAAATGAGGACAGTCTGTGTATGCATCTAGTGAAATGTTTTTTTAATGTGTTGAGAGATGAGCTAGTTTTGAAATACGGACATAGTCTTTACACAAAAGTATCACAGATAAAGTGATGCTGCTACACACGGCTTTAGCTTTTGTTAAAGTAGTGGCAATGAAATGAACCCAGGTCAGCTTAAACACTAGTAAATAACAAGTAAAAAATAAAAGTTGTGAGAAAGCCCTCACACGGCCCTGGCTACTTCCTGAACCTTCAATAATTGAAGAGTGGATAGATATTGTAAATGATATTTATGTCATGACAAAGATGAGCTTTTCTCTTCATCTTTAGAAACACGTGTTCATTAAATTCTGGGCCAAGTGGGCGAAATACATAAGACCCTTCCAGCCTGATTTTGTGGCGGCACCAACACATTCTCACTCCAACCTCGTCACATATTGACGTTTTGGTCATGGACTTTCCACGTCCACATCCAACGTGAAAGGTACCCTGGGTGTGTTGGTTGTTGATGTTCCGGGACACTGTGTCAAGTTCTGCCTGTTACATGCATTGTCTTCTTTCAAGATACACTTCTGTTTTCACAGGAAATTTCTTTTTTTTATACAGTCTCTTTCAAAATAAATGTGCTACCTTGGTACAACACCCTGAATTGACTTTTTTTTCCTTCAACAACAAACACACGGTTAGGTTTAGGCAATAAAAGCACGTGGTTAGGTTTTGGAAAAAAAGAACAGGGTTTGGCTTTAGAATCTTACGGGATGCGACCACCGCTCTCTCGGGTGAAAGTTCTCGCGTGAAAGTTGGTGTTTGTGTACTTGAACGTCCAGTCAAGGCACCTGTTATGGCTCAAAAATAGTTACAAAAAAGTTGTGCTGATGTTCAACATTACCTGGGCATCCTTGCAATGTCAAAATATAATCAAAAAATAAACTAACGTTGACCCACGCAAGACTCAAACCTTGGTCTCCTGGGTGAAAGTCCTATGCTTTATTCTTTCATTTCATTCAGGAGAGACAGGAGAATGAAGTAAAGATTATATTTAATAGAGAATATGAGTGTTAAGAGTACTTTGTGCTGATTAAGATTTAACAGAAGTCTTCGGTGCTTGGACACCAGAGGGAGAAATTTTGTGATTGAGGGACATCTGAGCGGCAAGAAGATAAATCCCTCCACATGGAGTCCAGACACTGGTGGTGGCGGTGGCTGCTGACTCTGAGGCTGCGGATGAGGCTGATGAATCTGTAAAGACTAGGTGGTGATGGGGAGGTGGAGGGTGCACATGACTGCAGCAGAAAAGACCTACGGTGGAGGTGGAGTGGACATCACATTTGAACATGCTGTCTGATCACAACATTTTACAACCATAAATTAATTGTCAATAAAATGTTACATGGATTTGCTTTTTTCATTGTGATAATTCGAGGGTCTGAATTGACCATTAGTGGACGCGGAAACAAAGTCACCATCTGGATGTATGTCTGTCTGCATCTAGTATTTTTTTAACCAGTTGAGAGCTGAGGTAGTTTCAATATCCCACCTTTCAGTTTACACAAATGTGTCTCAGATGAAGTGATGCTGCTACACATGGCTGTAGTTTTTGTAACAGTTAGTCAGTGGCGGCAGTGAAATGAACCCAGGTTGGCTCGAAAATCGATAACACACATGCTGGATGTTTGAGAGAAGCTGCCTGCGCTGTGAACCAAGGCCTCGAGGCCACAGGCATCCAGGCACACAGCGCCTTTCATCTAGAATCACTGTCAAAAAAAAAAAAACAGACCCACAAGGGAGGATGTTGGCACACATTGCAAGAACTGTAGCCCTTTGCAACTTGTGATTCATTTTTGTGAAAAATGTCACTTCATGTGACTCAACAGGCATGCTTGTGAATCTTTGCTGACAGCTCCAGGGATGTCGGGATTGGCTGAGTGTTGCTGCGAGTCTCACTTTATTTTGATTTATCTGTTTGTGGATGAGTACACACACTCATCACAGACCTACAGAGGACATTATGCCACTCTGAAGTCGAGCCAGGGTAACAGAGAGCGTCAGCAGCGCGCGTGGTAGTGAATTGGAATGATGAGCAAATGGCTGTGACACAGCACCCACAGCCCTCAGTCTCTTTCTTTTTATTGATGATTCAGTATAGCCGGATGAATTATGGCT
The DNA here is from genome assembly GCF_006386435.1 of Epinephelus moara. Taxonomy (NCBI): domain Eukaryota; kingdom Metazoa; phylum Chordata; class Actinopteri; order Perciformes; family Serranidae; genus Epinephelus; species Epinephelus moara. Next base: position 17,938,294 of record NC_065526.1, read on the forward strand.
GTCACCTCCACTCATTTGAGTAGTAACAATCGCCTCCTCTTGCACAGCTACACAGACTGACTCATTGCGTCGCCACCATCACAATGTTAAAGCTTTGCATGCAGGCCGTCACAACCTTGAAATCTTTCCACCTGCCTACATGTCTCTGCCATCAACGCACCCATCAGAGCCATTATGCCTGGCTAGACATGAACTGTGGCTAATGTGCTCCTTATAAACGACCATGGAGGCGTAAAGACAAACAGACTAAATAATGGTCATCTACTGTAGACGCAGTTACAGTTAGTGCTTGGCTGGATTGAATAATTCTATATAATCAGTCTTCAATATAAACTTCATCTTTAGTGCTACAAGTGCGAGGGGGCGGCGGTAGTTCAGTCCATAGTGACTTGGCTTGGGAACTGGAGGTATCCCAGTTATGGTGGGATACAGTTATTATTGTGAAAGGAAAGTTTGAATTTTACCAAAACCTGTCATGGGACTAAAACATTTTTGACTCAGCAGGATAAACAGTTGTGTGCTGACAGACACTGGCAGTCTAACTGGAGTGATCACCCTGATGCTGCCCACTCCTGTGTGAACGTGAAGAAACATTGGAAAGATCAATAGACGTATATGTTCAACTGTCATTCTGCATTTTGTTCATTAGCTCTGCTGGTTGTTTTGGTCCATCGGCTAAATGTGGGGGCAAAAAAATCTTCTGAAGGTTTTTAGTCACTGTAGGAGAAAAGCCGAATTAGCGTCTCTTCCTTGTCAGGCAATGATTTGTGATTCATTTTTCTGAAAACATCCCGCATTTATGAGGTAAACCTTAAAGTTAAATGGGGATTAAATTGTGTCAAACATTGCATTACCTGAATAATGATAGCAAATAAGAATCAGCCGTAGACTAATTTACGTAGCTGTAAATTGAAGTGTGAGAAGCTTTGAATCCAACAATCAAATCATGTCTCCGCGAAACCAGCCTCCAATTAGTGAAGGAACGTTTTTACATGGGCTCATCAAATGTGTCAAATGCATCAAATGTCTAGACTATAGACTAACCATCCCTCACACTCCGCTCTGTGTAGATCTGTACAAAGAAAAATGTGACACTTTATGTCTGAATGAATATAATGTAACAGACTGACACAATTTAATAGCTGTGTGTAGAGCGCAGAGCAGAGCCGAAGAGCAGCCTTTTCACATTCTTCTGCAGGCCTATTTTACATCAAAGTGTCATTTTTTTTTAGCAAGACACTTTCATTCTTCTAAAGTTTGTGTTTTAAAACAGCAGCCAGCCACCATTAGTCTTCTTTCTTTTATTTGAAATATTCAGTCATGTATTAATGCACATATTGCATGAAATGGGTTGTGCATGAACCAAAGGGAATGATATTATCAGACTTTTTTAAAGGTTTGAAAACTTGCCCAGTTTTGTCACAGTTTCAGATACAAAGAAAATGACAAATCTTACAAATGCTGTCGCTAGAACTTGATTTCAAGTTAAAAATTAAATGTCTTTTTCCATAATTTTTAACTTCAACAGGGCTCGACAGTACAGTTTCCAGGTTCTCATTGCCTGTCATTTTGAGAATTTAGCAACCAGTTCTTGGCCTTTAGTTACCATCAGTGGCAACTACTTTTAAACGTGTAAAAAAACAGGGACAGCTGAGGGATTAGAGGAGCAGCTGCTGCAGAGGCAAGTGAAAACAAACCTTTAGAGTCAGCGCTGGACAGTGGGGTGCGCAGTTTTCATGGAAACACAGCCGGTTTTATCTAAAATAGATTGGAAAATTGATGGACAACACGAAGATGAGAGTGAAAGTGTGAAAGGTTAAGTTTCACATTTACTGCCCCTGGCGTTCTGCTGCTTTGTCTGTGCCCAGAGTGCCTTCTGCACTCCCACAGTGCAGTGCTCTAAATAACATCAACACAACAGTAATTACATTCCAACATTGCAATTAGTGGCCCAACTCCTAACAAAGAAAACCATATGTGCTGGCAAATGCAAATATGATAGCTATCACATATGGCCATCACGGTAGCAAAGCAAATTAAGTTGTTTTACTGTGGGGTGAAAAGATTCAGATGAAGTGAGTTAATTTGTGAAGTTTCAGGAGACAAAGTATGCTCTTACCTTTGAACTTGACAGAAATTATACTGCAAAGCAAGTACAACATACACCTTGATATGACACATCGAGTTCAGTGCTCAACTGATCGCGCTTAAGATTCAAATTCTGTATAGTATCAAATAAAACATGAACTACAAAGAATGTTGTTGAGTTACTATAGTAATGCTTTTATTCTTTTATGTGAGATTTTCATTATTAAGCTGAAGCTGAACGCCTCTTTCTAACTATGGTGGATGGAGTGTGAAAAACTGTTTTTTTTCCCTTTATATGCCTGTGTGTCCCTTTGGATCATTCTGTGTCCCCTATCTCAGTGTGATGGTTTTTGCAGGTCCGAACACTGCACAGGCGGAGCTCTCTATGAGTTCTATTTTTCCTCAGTAGCAGTTTGTGACTCGCATGGCGGATAATTGATCTGTTGATCCATTTGCAGCTTATCAGATCAGATTGGTGGATGAGAGGAGCAGCTGCTGTGAGTGAATGCAAACTTTTAAACCTAGAAAAAAGAGTGGTTAAAGGTGCTTTCAGACCCAGAGTTGTCTTGCTTTGGTCTGAACCAGGGACTAATTATGTTACAAAGTTGCATAATTGCCTGGAGTTGGTTCGTGTTCTCACGGCAGCATTTACAAGCAGACCAGATAAAATGCCTTGTGTGAGAAAGCTGCGCTTGATTGGTCAGAATTTCCATGTGGGAAAAATCCAGGAAGTAAAGCAAACGTTGAAGAAGAGTACACTTGCAAGATAAATGTGACACTTTCTAATGTCACAATGGAGGGACAACTACGCAGGTTGATTTTAGCGCTGCTCATCGTGGACTATATTGCTGTCATTGTTCATTTTAGTCAAACCATACAGTTTGAAAACGAGGCGCGGCTCCAACTAGAAAACAATGTTTTGATGCATTGGATGTGCTGAATGTGCATATTAAGGCAGTACAGGAGGAGGTGCACATTAATAATCCTCCAGGACTGTAACATGCTCATGTTTAACCCAAACAATGTGTCATGTGACTGCAGTTGGTTCAGATCCAGGTCGGAACACGTTCTCACCACAAACGAACCGCACCAGAGTTCGTTTGTAACCACACCGAGACCACCTCTTCAAGAAGGTCTCGGTCCGGTTGTTTTGGTGCACACCTGAGTGTGATTGCTGTGTTCACACCTGCCCAAAAGAATCACACTTAGGGGGCAAACGAAGTTGAGTTCATTGAACCGAACTAAACAGGGCAGGTGTGAAAGCCCCCTAAGTATCACTTTCATTGGTCCTGAATTTCCGCCGCTGCTTCTCAGAGTACGCTCTGCTCTCCGACAGTGTGGTGCTATAGTAACCAAATGGTAGATATACATTCCAGTAGTGCTTCTAATGGTCCAGCTCCAAAAATAGAAAATGTATTTGTGGCGGCAGATGTTTTAATCATGGCGGGCTGCCACAAATAAATAAATGTGTGGGAAACCCTGCTGTTTGCTGATGCATGGAGCAGGTTAGGACGTCTTCATAGGGAAATACTGAAATCTGATGGTCACTTGCATGTGTCCAGTTAGGAAGAGGTGTGTCTGCATAGTATCTTACTCAAAATATAAAGCGACTGAAAATGGTAACAGTTTTCTCAGTTTTGGCAACCAAAAGCGGACGCCTGGTTGCCAGCCTGGTAACCATTTCTGAAAGTTAGCAATGAGCCCTGTTTAATCACAGTGTAATATGGAGCTTTTTATAGATTCCAGCTGTCCCTTCAAGGGAAAAGCAGATCTCATATCAGTAAAAGGTCAGCCATGACTGTTTTAATTTAGAAAGCTTATATTTAAATCATAGGCTATATAAGAATTTAATGCTTATTCAAGATTCACCCTGACCGTGTGCGTTAACACCAAAGTTGTAGCTCAGTACTTCGGCAGAAGTTTGCTTGAAAGTGGTGGAAATCTGCTGCTGATAGAAAACAGAGTAGTGAGAAATGTTAGCTGACAGATGGTTTCTCAGAGTTGTGCCTGACCTCATGTGCTTTCGGGAGGCATATTGTGATCAAAGCTCAGCAGCTAAGCTCTGCCTAGAGATAGATATGTTTTAAATGCATAGCCATCGGCCACTTGCATGAGCACACACAAATATGTATGCACACAGGCACGCACAGTCGCATACAGGCCTGACATTGAAAGATACTCATGGAATAGCATGATGTACACTCATACACAACAAGGGTGTTGGGTGTGTTATTGGTTTGCGCGCACCTATCCTGCACAGACAATGATGTAATCTCTTGTGACACGGATCGCCAGAGAAAGAAGAACAAGAGCGATGGAGGGTGGAGAAAAATAAAAGTAGAGGAAGAGGAGGAGGTAGAGGCGAGCCGGAGGGGTGTTGTTGTGGAGCGGGGTGGGAGCGGGGATGAGGAGTGCTGCAGTGTCATTGATTTTAGAGTGGTTGTTTTGCAGTGTTATTGTTGTGATGCAGATCAGATAAGGAGTAGTGGATAAGACAGACAGCTCATTAAAAAATCACCCGTAGTCTCTCCTTCAGAAAGGTCAAAGTTGAGGGTGTGCTTTCTGTCTTACGCTGCACAATCTGGATGTGATCATGTATGTCGTGAATAGAAAGAGAGTAACTAAGGAGAATCAGGGAAAACAGCCACCGCAGCAAACTAAAGTAAACAAGACAGCAGTACAGATGAAACCTTTACTCGAGCCCGAGTACAAAATTGAAACCAATGGTGCTCGTTTGGTTTGAATGAAGACAAGCAGGGCATCTTTATGGGAGGCTCCAACTCGCTGCAGAACATCTGCTCTTTCTGTCACACAGACAGACTGCTGGGAACACCTGGCATACGTGCAGCGTCCCTGCTCTACTTACAATGCTGTTTGAAGTACATTTTCTGTATTTAACCAACAGTCAGAATGGTAGCAGGTCGTCCTCTATAAACTACATTTGTAAATTCAGTCTTCACAAAAAAAGACATAATTTGGAACTTAAAAAAGATATTATTTGTTGCAGGAGTATTGCACTAGATTGCATTATTTGCAGGTGCAACAACATCTCTTTACAAAACAATTGTTTTTGGTGCCACTATTCCAGCAGAATAGCAGCAATGTTGCAATAAAAACAACCGCTTCTTGTAGCACTCTCAAAAACTCAGCAATGTCTCGGGAAAAAACAACTGCTTTTCATGCCACTATCCCAGCAGGAAAAGCAACAATGTCTCCAGTAAAAAATGACCACTTTTTGTGTCACTATCTCAGCAGAAAAGCAGTGATGTCTTGGTAAAAAAACAACAATTCAAAGCAACAATGTCTCTTTACAAAACAACTGTTTTTGTGCAACTATTACAGCAGAATAGCAGCAGTGTCGCAATAAAAACAACCGCTTTTTGTGGCACTCTCCAAGCATAAAAATTCTGCAATGTCTCAGTAAACAGCAACCACTTTTTGTGCTACTACCTTGGAAGTGAAAGCAGCAATGTCTCGGTAAAAAACAACTTCTTTTTGTACCACTATCGCGGCAGAAAAGCAGCAATGTCTCGGTAAAAAAATGACCACATTTTGTGCCAATATCTTGGCAGAAAAACAGTGATGTATGGGTAGAAAAATGACTGCTTTTCATACCACTTTCCCAGCAGAACAGCAGAAATGTCTCAGTAAAAAACAACTGCTTTTCTTACCAATATCCCAGCCGGAAAAGCAGTGATGTTTCACTAAAATATGACTACTTTTTGTGTTACTATCCTCGAAGTGAAAGCAGCGGTGTCTAGGTTAAAAGCAACTTCTTTTCGTCCCACTATCCCAGCATTTAAAGCACTGTCTCTTTACAAAACAACCATTTTTTGTGCGACTATTCCAGCAGAATAGCAGTAATGTCTCAATAAAAACAAGCGCAAAAACTTGGTGATGTCTCGCTAAAAACAACTGCTATTTGTTCTACTATCCCAGATTGCTACATTTGCTGACATTTGGTGCCTAAAATACCACTGGAAACAGAGCACTGATTCTCTAAATTACAGCCAGTTTTATTGTTTGTTGGTCTCAAACAGTGGTCTGCAGTATCTGCAGCTTGGTAGGCGTCTTGCCTAGGTGTGTAAAGGTAACATATTTGTGGTTTGTATAAATGTACAGTGCCAACATTTTCTTCTGGACTGGACTATGTATCTACGTGTTCCACCTCCTCCAGTACCAAGCCAGCTGATACTGCAAAATCACTATGTCACTGTAGCTTTTCACTTGTATTGACCTGCAAAGATCTGTTACTGCTTATGTCCACACAGCAGAAACCTCACTCCTGCATACAGTACAGTACCACGGCCTACTTTGAATCTCACATGTATTACTACTGGGTAGAAATAGCTGCAAAAATGCCCTAGAAATAAAAGCTTCATTAAATTGCCTCATGCAACAGGAAGCTGCGATTGCAACTGAAAGCTGCAACTTAATTCACACTGAGCACTGTAAAAAATGTCATGATCTCGACTTTAATTTGCAAGCTTGCATTCGTTTGATGCCAAGGGCTTGTGTGAATGGCTTTGTAAATGCAGAAACTGCGCCAGCAAATTCGAGTGCTGGAAATGACTTTTAAATGAGAATGAAATCTGGTAATGTTAAACTGCCAAATCTCACTTTCCTGTAATTTTTAGAGTCAGTGCCTGTGAAGAGGATCGCTTGATCAATCTACCCAGCAATGCATTAAATCAGTTTTGTGTTTTGTGACATTTTGGTGTCCAGGAATGTGGACCAATGCTGCTGTAAAAATCCCTCAGCCCATTAAGGCGCAAGCAGGATTTTATGAAAACAGCTAATGAATCACTTCACTTCTCTCCTATTAGTTTAAATGAGGCCAACCAAAATGCTACATCTCCGATGTGTAACAAATGTACCGTGCTTTTAATGGAGACATCTGAGCTTTACATGCATGAGAGAAACCCCAGTAAAGAGCGCAGTTGCCGTGTCACCTTCAGCATTTTCACAAAGACACTCACTTGGAGTTGCGGGGTATTTGTTCATACTGATACGGTATGCAGCGCACGCAGACGCGGATAGTCTTGCATTGCAAAAAGGAAGAGATAGATCTGTGTGTTTTGACATTAATGTGCTTTGCTTGGACGTGACTATTAATAATTTACATGGAGTATTTACAACTCTGAGTCAGTTGTCTGTGCTCGGCAGCGAACATCCAGACCTCACATCCCCTCCTGACCCTCAGGGCTTCAAGGTGCATTCACAATCCACTGATAAAGTATTAATCTAAGGCATTACTCCAGCTTATGTGATGTGCCCACCCTGTACAGTGGCTGCATTGTGCTTCTTTGCTAACAGCTCTGGTGGTGAGAGAGAAGCCTTTAGTCACGGTCTGAGTAATCTGTTTCTATGGTGGGTGGCTGCTGGACTATTTAATTGGACAGCGGGCCTTTGGTAGGCCCACACTAGAGGATATCGGCCCTCACAGGGTCCATCAATAAGCTGTCTGCGACTTTGCTCCTCCTGTCTGACTCCAGTATGCTGTTTGTGGGAGAGAAGAAAAACAACAATAAAAAAAAACAGATGAAGCACGAAGCTTGAAACACAAAGAAACAGAAAGTCTACTCACACACGTGCAGAAGTGGGTGAATGTGAGTGTGAGTGTGTGTTGTATCCGCGTGTAACTGTCGGGTTGTGTTCAAAGGCAAGCAGCAGTTTGGGACTAAAATCTGACTCCGTCTTAATTACGTTGCCTTGTTGCTAGGGGCAGGCTTTCTAGAACAAGAAATTTGACCTCAGGCAGTATTACAGTTATGCTAATTCTCGTCTGCAGTGGGAAATGTAAAATCCCGCTCCCAGCGCCTTGTCACAGCAATTTGAATGCCGTAGTCTTCGGGCCAGTTAGGGTCTTTCTGGAAATTCGGTCGGCAGCTGGCATTGTGTCTCGTGTTATTGGAGTCAGGTCTTCACAAGAAAAGGAGAGAGAAGGAGAGAAGGGAGAGTTGTGGCTCATTCTCTTTGCAGGGTAAAAGGCTAATCTCCAAATTCCCATTAAAGTCCCTTGGTTTGTAGACAGACACTTTAATCCACTGTGGCACACATTTCCATACACAGGAGTGACTCTGCTGTGGGCTCTTCTAATGCGTTTGGCTGCCTGTGACTTAGAATGGCGAGGAACCTTTCTGGCATTTGTTCTTAAATCCAAACCTACTGTAAACTCAAGATGTGCAATGGAAGACCAGTCAAAAGTAATGAGAGGAGACATCAACCCCCTCTGAAGGCTTTCAACGAATGTTTTATTTTTCTGTGTTGTGCTCAGAAACAGAAATGTAATTACATACTCTGGGTTGCCCCAAAGTACTTTCATAGATTAATTTGTATGTCTAGGATCAGCAGTCTGAAGGCGGAGAAATCACTAAGACCCAAATATCCATGGAAAATAACTTATTTAAAAACCAGATGCAATTTCTTTTACTCTTAGCCATATATGGATGTGAGACTGCAATCTTGGTTGCATCTGTCTCGGTCTTCCAGCACTGTGCCATCGATTTGTGCTTCCCCTCCCTTATCTTGAACCTAACCCTACTTGACCCCAACAAGATAATCTCCTCGACGCCTGTCCTTAGCTTAACCTTAGACCAAACCCCAACTGGGGTGGGCAGTGCTACTGAAAACACACCGTGTTTGAAGGGGAAACAGGCTTTGATATACGATCTGATACATGTAAATCAGGGTCTAGAGGATGGTGGTAATGCAACTGAAGGTGTTTAGTCACAGATAGATAACACCTGAAGAAGTAAAGTAATTTAGATGAACAAAAAGAGTTTAGATAGCTCGCCAGCAACTATCCAGAAATGAACACACACCATAGATATATGACAGAAGTAGATACAGCACTGAAGGCGGGACTGTTCATTCGTCCAGTAAGGTCATTATTCTGCAAAATTTCATCGGTCGCTTTGTCACAAAAAAAGAAGTGAACTCAATAAGAAACTGTGCCTTGTCATATTCTATCAGAACCTATATGACTGGACCCTGTGGGAATTTAAATTGAAAGGACAGACACAGGAAGTGGCCACGCTCAGCAGTCAGACAGGAGTCACGTTACAAACCAATCACAGCTGACAGATATCTTTCACTTCTTCTGTAAATATTCAGTCTGATAAATACGGAAACGTTGCTCATGTTAGTGCAGGGCTACCCAGAGCTTTACATCTGTCCCACAGACAATAGGCCTACACACTTATAAACAGCGCCTGGAAGAAGATCAGCTCTGCATTCAGGATTTCAGGTAAATAGGCTATATGGTGCTTGTTAAGGTTACTTAGGCGAAACCTAAGGGGCGGCAGTAGCTCAGTCCATAGGGACTTGGGTTGGGAACTGGAGGGTCGCCTGTTCGAGTCCCCTTCTGGACCAAAATATGGAGCGTGGACTGGCTGGAGAGGTGCCAGTTCACCTCCTGGGCACTGCTGAGGTGCCCTTGAGCAAGGCACCGAACCCCCCAACCGCTTGGGGCGCCTCACCAAGGGCAGCCCCCTCACTCTGACATCTCTCCACTTTGTGCATGTATAGGTCCTGTTTGAGCATGTGTGTGTCTTTTGGACCTGTGTGTAATTGACAAGCAAGAGTGAAAACATTGAATTTCTCCTCAGGGGGATTAATAAAGTAAATAAACTTAAACTTAAACTTAACTTAAACTTAAACCTGCCGCTGCACTCTTGAAAGCTGGTGCAAAAAAGGCACAGGAGTAGCACCCAGTGCCTGACCTCGCACTTTCCAGGTGGTCTAAGATTCGGCATGTGTACAGTCCCCAATTTCCAGGGCTGGTACCTGCGGTTATTCCACAGGCTAGTTAATAACATGTCGGGCAGGAAATCCAAAGTGTGGGATCACATTGAGAAGGTGAAGGACGAACCCAAGGTGATATGTAAACTCATCTTCATTGGTCGACTACAAACATGACGTATCATCTGAAACATGGAAGTAGCTACATGCCCATTAGCCACTTAGCACAATCATTACTGCTTTGCTGACAGCGTCATTAACAGGCAGCTCGCTCAGTGTGTGACGTGCACTTGTAGATAAAATATAGGCCTATATTAATGAAGGTTCATTAGTACGGTTTTATATTTCTCTGTAATGTAGCACAGTGTTAACAATGTTACTGATACTATTCTTTCTCACTCAAATCATTGTGTTGCCCCGCCCAAAATATATTATTTAATAATTATATTAATATCGTAAACATGCGGACGACTAGTCGACTAATGGCCCTAAATGACGACTATTGGTGGACTAGGAAAATTCTTCGTCAGGGGCAGCCTTAGTTTATTTGAAGCCAAAAACGTTCAACTGCGTGTATAAAATTACCTGGCTGATCGGCACTGCTTTGGCACTGTGTGGCCCACAGAGCAGGTGCACTAAAGACTTCTGCTGGCTGAACTGCTTACTTCTGGCTTAGTGCTCAGCCAACTTGAATGGGGATGAATTTATTACATAGGTGTCTTCTCAAGACTTTACAAATGTTATCAGGCCGAATGGATCAAATTCTGATAGTGAAACGAAGCATTTTGCAAAGGTTGTGATGCACAAAAAATGTACCCACTGATTTACAGACGTCTCTTTTGCCATGTAAGTCTGAAAAAAAGTATTTTGGGCCACATAGCAACACATGACGGAAGTAATTCCTCTGTTTGGCCACTTTGAAAAATGTCCTCAAAGCCCGGTGCACTTTCTGGGGGCTTGTGGAATACCGTGCTGCCACTCTGCAGCAATGCTTCCCATTTTTCCCAGTGGTCATGTGTGGTATTGCAGCAAAGAAATCCCCTGCAGCCCAAGTGTTTTCCCCATAGAAGACATGTCTGAAAACTGTTGAAAGGACACTTTGAGCTGCAAACAAGGTCAATTATGACTCTTTCTATTACAAATTTTTGATCCATGGAGGTTTATATGTTTGAAAATCTTCCCTCAGGCCGAGAAAAGTGATTTAAAAATTGGTGGTTGCATCACAAAGTGAATTCTGGTGGCTGGCAGCTTAAAGATAATACTCTGGCAGGGAAAGTGTTAAAATGCTGAGCCATACAGCCTCACAGAGCAGCTAGCATGGCTGTATATATTATATTTATCAGCTTTCCACTTTGAACGAGACACATGAAGTGTTTAAGTTTTAATGGGGCTCCCATCACAAATTCATCTTAAAGTGAAAGACCCACCGGCTCATTCATTGTGGCAGACTTTATGGATTGTGTCAGTCCTGTCTCAATGGTGAGTGATGGCATTTGGTCCTGCAGTCATAATTACTTTTGACAGATGGATAATAATTGTTAAGACGAGTGTCTCCTGTGTGCAGCTACATTGAAACCGAGAGGAGATTGTCCAAGTGAAGGGGGGAAATCACTTTGGGATTCTCCTCATTAATTTCTATTCATCTGATCGCTTGGCAGCGCCGACACTCATTTCTGAGTCATGCTTGTTCTCAAAGTGCTGTAAAAGAGGGTTAAAGGCTGTTGTGTCTTTTTCTTACTAATTCTGTAAGGTTGGATAAGCGCGAATAGAGAGATTAATGTGTGTGCACATGTAAAAGTACAGTTTGCGTGTGCGCTGGAGCGTAGGCACACTTCAGATGGTATTGTTAACCCAGGATGTCTTGAAGTCAAGATGTTTTGTAGTCAGTCTTTCAATGTGTATGCTCATATGAATGCTTTTGTGCACTTAATTAATCAGTGAACTTACACTGTGTGAACACTGTGTTGTACTGTAAACTCACAGCGCTGATATCCTCCCCTGAGATCTTCTATGAGGCTTTAGAAGTTCTCTGCCTCTAATCTGTGAACTAGCATGTCAGATTTTAAAGCTAGATGTGTCTTTGTAGTGGGTGCTTTTATTCCAGATTTCTTTTGTAAGTTTAAAAGTAATGCTGAAATGCACAGGCTGCAACAGCCTAGATGTTAAAGATGTGGTCTTTAGAGATTGCAGATTGGAGCTCTACTTTGCGGAAAGTTAAACACACTTCCTTTCTCTTCCCAAATATCTTTGAGTATCTGCCTTAAGCAAGCTTCTGAACCCCCAGCTGCGCCACTGGAGCTTCTTAATAGCTGATACAGAGGAGACAGTGCTTTCGCTGAACAGCTGTAGGTTTAAGGTGGTTAGAACTGTCTGCATGTGAAGCAAGGCATTGCTGAGATGTGTGTGCTGTCAAGCCTCCCTGAATCATTAAAGGTTAAAAACCAGAAGTCTGATCAATACGTCTCTGGGGAAAAGGTCTGGCCGACTGCTGTGGTTGTGATGAGAAATACAAGATCTCAGGACTCAATAAACACACAGCTCAACACAAAGCAGGAGGATGCAACCCTTTTCAGAGTGTGAAAGCTGTGTTGGCAGGGATCTCGGTTTGAACTCCAGACCGCAGACTGTGGTGCTTCAGGCCGGGCAGGAGGAGCAATTGGCTGCTGGGTTGATTTGGAGTCATTTCCACTGGAGCGTGCAGGAGAGGTTCTGGAGGGAAGAGCAGCAGAGAAGGTGTCAGCTGTTTGACTGAGAGACCCGTCCTTAAACTAAGTGTCTCCTTGTTTTCTACACCACTTTATCTCCAGGAATGGTGGGGCAGGTGACAGACAGCACCAACCACAAAGGGTGGGGGAAAGAAATCGATAGAGCATAGTATTGCAATATTTTTGTGTGGCAATATCGTATTTTTTTTATTTTATAAATTGTTAATATTAAAAATACAAATTAAAGGCCCAAACATCAAAGGCCCAAGGATGCAATATTATTATGATATTTAAGTCACCGTATGATAATGACTTCCGTTTTATTCTGTGTTAAATTTCATTGTATTTATTTACATGACAGTAAAAAGGAATTTAATTGAACTGAATTGATATTCCTGCGATGCTGAGTATTGCGACATATATTGTGATTTTTTTTTTTCCAACTGCAAATTATTTCCCCAAAGGAAAACATTGTCAACATTTGTTTTATCTAATAAGATAAAGCTTTTCAGTCTGTTTATCTCACTTTTATTAGTTTCATTTGCAATATTTATATCGTACGTAATAAAAAAATTGATACATAGCATCTGTTTATCGATACAATATTGCCATGCAAAATATTGTAAAACTAAGCTGTATTATTTTTTTGTGCTGCTGCTCAATGATTAGCATGAGTGCTATATTGAAATCTCCCCATACTCAATGAACTCTCTGTCTCCACTTAAGCAGCCAGAATCAGGGACTAGCAAGGACTATAAATTGAACGCTCTCAGACAAGGGTGCTCGGATCAATTGGTCACAGATCGTTATTGGCTGATATTCATTCTAAATAGTTTGAAGGACAACCAGAAGAGCCGATCAGATGATGCAAAACGCCCGACACAATTCCTCCATAGCTTCATTGGTCGGGTGTTTCTGGCCGGCTGTGGCTCAAGGCAAGGGAAAGGCAGCTTTATTTGTATAGCACGTTTCATACACAAGGGCAATTCAGAGTGCTTTACAGAAATAAAATATAAAACATAATAACAGATACAGAAAAGAGTAAAGAGAAAAAAAGATATAAAAGGTAAAATTAATTACTTATTGATTTACAATTTTAAAAAGCCACCATGAAAAAATGGCAAACACAAGAGGCTCAGAGGTAGAGAGGGTCATCCACCTATTGAAAGACCGGCAGTTCATTAAGGCTCCTCCAGCCCGCATGTCAAAGCATCCTTGGGCATGATACTGAACCCCAAATTGCTCCCATTAGCTGTTCTGTCGGAGGTTACTGAATAACGGGTGGCCACCAGTGTGTGAATGGGTGAATGGACTAGAAAAGCATTATACAAGTGCAGTCCATTTACAAACTGTAGCTCACACCGAACATTCACTTCTGCATTCATGGTTTACTGCTAACCTGACGTCCAGCTCACAGTCTCTTCCCCTTCGCTTGCCACACACACACACACACACACACACACACACACCCCACTGAACACTTCTGTAGAGGCTGGAGTGCTGGTTCTGATTGAGAACCGGCTCCAGATGGTCCGATTTGTTGGAATCACATGCCTCCGAGGTGACCAGTTTCTTTTATTGATGCTGCCATGTTTTTCTGAGAGTTGCATATTGGAAAACAGTAATTTCAGACTCATGCATCTACACTGCTGGACACATTTGAGACTGTCCAAAATGTGGCTTCATTCTAAAAAGAAAGAGGACATCAGCGCTGCTTGTAATGTCTCTAAAATGATCATTTCAAGTCGGGCGGAACCACCAGCAACATGCTGAAACACCATCCTACACAGCATTGATTTCAAGAATGCCATGTATTTGACACACCATGCCAGAGTGCCACTGCTTCCCAACAGCACGTCCATTATCGAGGGTAAATATTCTGTTATAATAACATTAGCGCCACGCTTTGTCACATGCACGCCTTTTTCGATGCTGTTTCTTCACTGTGTTCAGATTCGGAGATATAAAACAGTTGCGTTAATGCTGAGAACCTGTGTAGGTCTGCTATTTTCCATACAGGAAAATTGAACAGGAATCAGTAAAGGTAATCGATAAAAAATGGGAGCAATAAGCAGAATCGATAATGGCATTAGTAGCCATAAAGTCCTATCCCTAGTGAAGGCTGCGATACACTCCTCTGTTTTCTGACAGTGTTTACATTTTAGCTCAGTTACCTGCTCTTTTTCTTCTGCATGTCTTCAGGATTTGACTAATTTTATCTCTTCAACTGAAAGAGTTGATAGGGGAGGTGAGCGACAACTGGATTTTTGGTTTTCATGTCATTACTCAAACACCTCTTGAACTATTTGGATACTTTTTTCAAGTAGGTAACTTGTATCTGTGTTCTGTGTTAAAGCAACACCGACTGACGTAGGCTATAACGTTACATATAACAACACAGCATCCAGTTGCTAACAGTTAGCCTACTGTAGCCTAATGTAGCCTGAGCCTCAGTATTATCTTCCTTGTCACCAGTACTATCTAACGTTAGCATTTACATTATATTATAAAACTCGTTAGTCATCACTGACCCCGGATAAGTTTCAAAACTGCACTATGACTGTGCAGGACAGGTAACATTATGTTTAGTTTGCTTCTAATATAACATATAACGTTATATGACAACACAGCATCCACTTGCTAATGGCTAACGTTAGCCTACTGTAGCGTAGCTTTTGAAACAATAACGTCATCTACCTTGTCTGTTTCCACTTACTAGTAACGTTAACGCTGCTATCTAACGTTAGAACTGTAACCTTATTCTAAAACTCATCAGTCATCACTGACTCCAGTTGAGTTTTAAAACTTAGGGGTTGCGTTTGCAGGACAGGTAACGTTATGTTTAGTTTGCTTCAAATATAACATATAAAGTTATATATGACAACACAGCATCCAGTTGCTAATGGCTAACGTTAGCCTACTCAGGATTCCCGCGGATCCTTAAAAAGTCTTAAAAGGCATTGAATTCATTAATCTAAAAATAAGGCCTTAATTGGCATTAAAATGTCTTAAATCAATCTTTCAAAAGACTTAAAAATGTTAACACATGGTAAGTAGGATTTTATGATTGTAACTAGTCTCAAATCCAAAAATAATAGGTAACATTTATTTTTTAAAAATAATTTGCCAAATAGCAGTAACGTCACGCAATCACGAGAGCACAACCAACAAAACAGTGATGTGTTTGCGTCCGTGACTCTCAGCAGATGCACGTCATTCATGTAGCAGTCGGACCACATGGGAAAGTGTAAATTTAATGAAAATTAGCTGTCCAACAAAGATTTTTCTGGATGGCTGAAACCGGTACCAGGCAATTTATACGAGGCACAGTGTATTTTGTGCAAGAAATGTTTCAAAATCGGCACGATGGGAATCAAGGCAGTGGAGTCCCACATGCACAGCGCGAAACACAAAGCCTCAAAATCAAGCTGTCAACAAACGCCAGGTATTTCATGGTTCTGTTCTACTCTCGTCTCTACTGTGCCTCCACCCCCATCTCCGATATCAACAACTGGGACAGCAGCACCAAATCTCCAGACAATGTTCGGGTGCACGCCTACGCTAAAAGTAGAGGTACTGTGGTGTCTGAAAACCGTGACAAAACAACAATCACACTAGGGCTGTCAAAAGCACCATGAAATTGATTTAGAATATTTTCGAATGAATTATTATTTTTATTTATTTATTTATTTATTTATTTATTTATTTATTTATTTATTTATTTTTTACAAAAAACCCCACAATAAATAAGATGCTTATTGCTGGCGCAATATGAACGTGACACTCGGATGAAAACACCCGTTCTGACCTCACTGAAGTGCCAGGTATGACCAACTTCTGCCTCGCTATCTGAGCAATGTTTGGATACTTCAGTGCGTAGTTTTCCACCACAAGAGTGGATCCTGGTCGGCTCGTAGTGGTGTCTCATTCTGGTAACGTTTCATCTCTTCTTCAAAAAGGGTAGGCAGGGAGGCAGCAGGTGCAACACTCTCCCTGTATGTCTCTCGAACAGGTCACACATCGTGGACAGCGCAGTGGGTGGTGTTGGCGCAGCGGGCTCCTCCGTCGGCGCCTTTCCCTCCCTCGCTGCGTCCCTCTCTGGCCCGACTTGTGCGCGAGCCATCTCCGCCCGAATAGTATTAATTAGTTATTAATGATATTCGAATTGTCAAATTTAGGTTCAAACTTAAAAAATATATATATTCGAATATATTTCGAACTTCAAACTTCGACAGCCCTAAATCACACAAATCAAATTAGGGAGTTTTTTCATTTGTGTTGATTGTGTCGTTGGTCTTAAATTTCATTTCAAGTGGCATTAAAAAAGTCTCAAAAAGTCTTAAATTTAACTTGCCTTAAGCTGTAGGAACCCTGCTACTGTAGCGTAGCCTCTGAAACATTAACGTTATCTTCCTTGTGCGTTTCCACTTACTAGTAACATTAACGCTACTATCTAACATTAGCACTGTAACCTTATTCTAAAACTCATCACTGACTCCAGTTGAGTTTTAAAACTCGGGGGTTGCATTTGACTGTCTTGGGTGTAACGTTACACTCGCTCTCCTCCTCCGTGTATCTAACGTTACCTTGCCAATGCCTACGTCTATCATAGACGTAATGAGGGCGTAATGGAGGAGGGGGGAGTAGGCCTTAGGAGGGAGGTGGAGTTGTGGATGTTCAAATTTTTTCCAAGTACTGTGTGAAATGCAAGAAAGGTAAGAGTTGCTTTAACAGTCATCAGTTGTTTTTACAAGCAATGTTATAGTCACAATATTGACTGAAACAGTAGATGTCAGATGTTACCTAGCCCCCACATGCAGGAGTGATCGTAACAGTATATGAGGTATGGGAAGCATTTTATTAAATGTAATTCGAGTTCATATATGTGTCTAAAGCTCCTCTCATGTCAGTGGACGTGCTAAATATCATCTGGTTGTGCAAAACAAAAGGCACGCACTTCAGCACCATTGCTGGAAAATAATCCTTGAGAAACCACTGAACCAGCTCATCTCTTTTCATTTGGATGGCACTTTATCTGGAAGGTTACCAGCTATAGATGTGCCCTTTAATACATTTATTTGACAATGTATCATTATCTGCAAAGTTGGCTTCAATGGTGCTTTTAAATCCTTCTGCAAAGGCTTGTGATTTTGTGTGCACTTGTCAGAGAATCAAAATAAAGCTTTCAACATTTTATCTTACTACAAGAGGTCCATCCATCTGTCGAGCAGGATTAGTTATTAGGAAGTTTCCTGTTTTGCTGCTCATTTTCTGATAAAAGATTTCGGGGGTGCATTCACAAGCTCCAACTGTGAGAGAAGTACACATTATCTGACCTTTGCCATGGATTTAGAGAAAGCAGCAGAGGCTGGTTCCTGCAAACACCCACTGTTAAAACCTTCCCTGCTTCCGCCACGGCCCTCCATAATTAGATTCCTCTGCCAAAATACTTCTTTTTTTCAATGAAATGCTCAGTAATTGCTTGGCTCTTCATCACAGCTGCTCATATTTTTGAAGACACAACTGTTCTTGCAGAAAAATTACAGAAACATTGCCCTAGTTCAGGCAGGACATGTAAGGCAACATCTGCAGTCTCAGCTCAAACACTAATCACTGTCAACACATGAAACAAGGCAGTGCCACCAAGGCAGAGAAGGTGTGTCTCTGCAGTTCCTACCTGCAGCTCTGCTGCAGACTGGTTGTGCTGTTTACTCCCTCCACCATCACCCCCCTCCTCCTGTGAGGTTCCTGTCGTCTGTTTCTGGAGGCGTTTCTCTTGCAGCTATGTCTTCCAGATCTCGGTGATATGTGTCTGCTTGGCTCTGTTCTGACACCCCTGGGGTTTGATTGTGCTCCCCACTGAATCATTAGCAGGCTGCTGGAATTCATGCAGGGAACACCCCAGAGAGCAGAACCTGTACCACCAAATATAACCGTATAACCACTGGTACAACTATTGTTTTAACTCTGTAATGAGATGTAAAATTCCTGGCTGAATCTAGGTTAGACTTTCCAGCAGAAATGATAATTACATAGGGTTGGGTGACATTACAGCTCGGTTGCATCACTGATGCCACTTTAGAAATACCATATGTACGCTGTACAGGAGGTACAGTTAGTACACTCTGAAATGTTCTGCACTGAATCTGAATCACCTTCCTCTGCCTCTTCTCATCTCTATTGTTGTACTCTGATCCTATATGCTCATGGATATGCTATAAATAGCTCGTATGGGCACTATGTCTATGTTCAAGGCCTTATTCTTTGCTGGTGAACCCATTGCCTCCTTTTGATATGGATACCATCCTTTACATGACAGAAATGGAAATGTTCGAGCAGCTTAATGCATGTCGCATGGCGTTTCTCTACGGTGGCTGTGGAGTAAAAAATGACAAGCAGTAAACTTATGCAAGTATTGTTAGCCAATGTAGGTCAGGTCATTATCTGACAACAATCCTCTCATTCAGTCGCCTACCATGAGTCACAGCGACCTACAAGATGTCCAGTGCGGTTCTTCATCAACCGACGCTTCATTGAGCTCAACAGGGTTTGAATGCGTCCTTCTCTGTGTTTTGTTTAATGCAGTGAATAACTGCTCATGTCTGGTCTGTGCATGCGGGGTGCAAACTCCAGGCGAGCCACGGGGAGCATGGCTCGTTTTAATAAGACATGAGCTCCCCTGAAAACGTGATTTATGAAATTTTGGGGGGTCTTTAAAATATTGACAATGTGTTGTTGTTTTTTTGCCATGCATTTTTTTCTGCATCTTATCATCCTGGATCATGTGTAAAATTAGGCTATTATTGATGTATGCTTGTTTGCTAGTGCATGACCATCGCATTTAACGCCTTAATTGTACTGGAAAATTACTGTGCTCATCTGTATGTGATGCGTAACTTTAAAAGTCCAGTGTGTAGGATTTAGGGGGACATATTGGCAGATATGGAATATAATACAAAAGGTATGTTTTCTTTAAAGTATAATCAGCTGAAAATAAGATTTTTTGTGTTTTTGTTACGTTAGAATGAGCTGTTTATATCTATATGGGTAGCACTTCCTCTTCTACAGAGATCGCCATGTTGCACCACCATGTTGTGGCCCATAACAGACAAACCAAACACTGGCTCTGAGATAGGGTCATTTGAGTTTTCCCATTTTTGCAATAGCCACTGTAGTATGAAGCCCCACTGCAATGAGCGGTGTCAGAAAAATGATGAACTTTTAATGTGAAACTGCTTTATTTAGTGTCTTAACCGGTTTAAATCAGTGGGTCTACTTGTTTTGGACAGGAAGCGACCTCTGTGGATAATACTGCTCCTGGTAAAAAAAAACCTGAACATCTGGATCTTAAGTAATCAGAGAAAAAAGGTGAGGACAGATTAGCCGACGCTAGGCTGACGGCCGTCTTCGACATGCCAAACAGTGTCGGAGAAACACTGATTTTCTAACATGAAACTGCTTCATTCAGTGTTTTTATGACTTTTAATAACATGGCCTGTTTGTTTTGGAGAGGAGGAGACCTCGGCAAATAATTTGGCTCCCTGTAAAACCCCCTGAATATCAGCACCAGGAATAAGGTTAGCATACATTCAGTTATCAGAGAAAAATTGTGAGCATACATTAGCAGGTGTTGGGTGGGCCGCCCGTAGATGGACGTAGAAGAAACAGACAATTGTAACATGAAATGCTTTATTTAGTGTCTTTACTAGTTTTAATCACCTGGTCCATTTGCTTTAGGGAGGAAGAGACCTCCTGAACAATGAACACTGAAGGATTAATCAGGAAAAGTTTCAGCTGGTTGCAATCTGCAATCCTCACCACTAGATGCCACTAAATCCCCTTAAATCTTCCACACTGCTCTCTTAACAAGTTGCTGATAAAGACTTGATTTTTTAAAGGCAGCCTGGCGTACTTTGTTTTTAATTCAATGCTCTTACACTTACATGTTTATATAGGTTGTTTTGCTATTTGACCTATCCCTGTCTTATTTTGTGCCAAGAAACTATGCAATGTAGTACATCACTCCGCAGAGTATACTGTGTCCTGCTTTGGTTTGCTGTGATGCTTGCAGCTATAAAAGTTACT
Source organism: Epinephelus moara (assembly GCF_006386435.1). Taxonomy (NCBI): domain Eukaryota; kingdom Metazoa; phylum Chordata; class Actinopteri; order Perciformes; family Serranidae; genus Epinephelus; species Epinephelus moara. The sequence goes on from NC_065526.1 coordinate 17,958,915, forward strand.
TTGCAACAAGGGTCACAGTCACTCTGTATGTATGCTACTTCCATTATTGACCATTTAAAGCTATAGTTGGTAATGTTGGAGAGCTAGCAAGATTTGAAAACGGCACCTCCTCTAAGCTCCACCCCCTCCTCCCTCTCCCGTCAGTGCTCTGTCCAAAGCCACAGCCCCACACAAACTTGAACGCGCATCCTGCAGTAGGAGTCAGCAGGGCAGAGGAGAACCAAGTAAAATAACAAATCCCCCCGAAGCTAACAAATAATTACCTGTCCAACAGAAAGACAGCAACCTCTGCATCACTTTTCAGGCCCTTCAGCTCCCTCAGTTGTCTCCACCGTTGAAAAGCTGTACCGATGTTGATGTCTGGTTTGTCCACTCACTTTATCCAAAGCTGTACCGATGTTGATGTCTGGTTTGTCCACTCACTTTATCCAAATCCTTTTTCGTCGCAGCCTTTTCTGCCTCCGACTTTCTCTTCTCAGCCTGTTTAGTGGGGTGAGCCATTACAAGTAACGCTGGAAGTGGTACTTTTGGCTGCATTTTCTCTGCCATTGTTCAGCAAACTCCTGCTAACTCGGTATTTCTGCTGAGTGTGCTGAATATTTCCGGCAACGGTGACATGTGATGAGTGCACGCAGGGAGGAGGGAGGGACGGAGGGGGGCTCAGGCAATACGAGACATGAAGGCATCTGATTGGTTCTTTCCATTCGCACCGAATGGCAGGGATTGGTCAGAGTTTTTACAGGCCTGCAGCTGCCACAGAGGTCGCATTTTTTTCGTTCCTTTTTCGGAACACATTATGTATTGACTACTCTCAGGATGGAAGGACCATTTCACCCAGTATAACAAGGAGTGTTTCTGAACAGGATTACCAACTATAGCTTTGATAGCAACTCAGAGTCATAAAGGGGCCAACTTTAGTCATCTCCTTCTTTCAGTAACTTAATACAGCTGTAGTATGGTTTTAGGAGAATGAACAGTAAAGAGTGAAGTTGATATCAGTGAGCTAAAAATTACAATCAGTGATGCTGCATCAGATTAATGTATTGTTTCTTGTGAATCCCTGTAAAAACGTTTTAATCCTGCACTGGAATGGCGGACTCCGCCACTAACAGAGAAAACTATGAGGGGTAATTACTGAAATAATACATCAAATGGCAATTGCTATGAAAAACAGCCACTATTGATGATACCAAAAATGGGTTTTCATTAACTATATAACCTGCTGCATGTTACAGTCAGTTACATGTAACACTGTCATTATAAACTGGATGTGCAGTGGAAGAACTTCCTGTCCGCTGTAACTTGATAGTTCATTCAGCACACCTGGGAATTGGAAACCAGTGTATGGAATTTTTTGCTACCTGTCTAACATCCTGCAATTTTACCAGCCGTTCATATTTCCTTTCCACCCTTGACCAAATTTAATTTAAAGGGAGAGTTCAGGTTGTTTGACTGTGTAGAGTCCTCTGCAGCTTTGGCCTGCCCCGTCGTCTGTATAATGGAACATCGTGTACCAGTGAAGATGCCAGGCTGTAGGATGAAAATGTCGACATATGGCTGTACATCAACCATGTTTTGCTTCTCTAAACCAGCAAACACAGGAAAAAAGGGAGAGTGGCAGAAGGTCAGACACATGGAGCAGGCGTCATGTGGTGAAGGGCAGGGATATGTGTGTGTGTGTGCGCTGTTAGTCAGACGAGTGGCAAGCATTTTTTGTAAACACTGATATACGTGTTATCTCAGCAGTGTTTGTCAGTTTTATTTCACCGCTCTGTGCTATTTGCATTGTGTGTGTGTGTGTGTGTGTGTGTGTGGGTGTGTATGTTCATGTCCACCCCCATGCATGCTCCATATGAGCACGCAGAGCGAAAGGAAGTGGACCGTCACATGAGCATGAATAAAAGAACTGCACTGAAGCTTGAAAACAGTTTGATAAATCGAGACTTGTTCTGAATGTCGATGTGGCTCAGCTGTGTCCTGTTTGCCTTCTCCCAGACGCCTGTGTACAACCACCTGTACCGCAGTCTGATATTGCTCTGTCATACTTCAGACATCCAGTTAAATCTCTTAGGGTTTAGCCAAGCTGAACCAAACAGTCTTCTGTATAAATCACTCTCGGGCTGCCTTGAAGGAACTAAGGAGCTCTGCTAGCTCAGGCTGCCCAGTCTCCTCCTTGGTCAGGAGGTGTTTGTGCCAATGTGACCTGACAGGAGGAGAGAAAATATGTCTTTTAGCAGGCTGGTAGCTATAATTAGCACAGTATGTGTCTTTAGTCAGTACACAAGGTCAGAAGAAATGCTTGGCAGTAACAGCAGCAAACTAGCCTCCCTCACCTCAGGCATCCTGAATGTACTGCGATGCACACCTGATAGCAAGCTTTGTGGGTCACGTCAATACGGCTGTAATGTTCATCTTTATCATGATTGTTGCAGAGTTGCTAATGTAATGATCATGATATTAAAGTAATGACCGGTGGTGGAGTAAGGATATGAGGTGATTTATCGAGGCCACTTTTCAATTTAGTTACCATAAAACCTGTTTTTGTCCATATGGGGAAATCTGACACAAGCAAGGTCGCAAACACAACAGCAGACAAACAATTAATTCACATACACATACTTCATAACTGTCTAAATATACAACATATGATATGATCTTGGAACCAATCAGTCAGTGCTCTGATGACAATAAGCCTTTGGGGGCAACAGAGAGTATTTTGGGACATCCGGTGTGGCCAAGTGGCAGCCTCCAAGGCTGAAAAATGAAGCCAGTATGGAAGTGCCAAAAACTGCAATTCAACGAATGGCCACTTAAAGCTGGCTCAAGAAAATGCTCAACTTTTTGCCCACTTTTGATCTACAGTAACCAACCTATTGACATTTTATGAATTTCCAAATATATGCATATTTAAGGATGGCTGCTTGAGTGACAGGCTGTCTCTGGCATCTCTACAGTCTATGGGCCTTTCCCAAGGCACCCCTACACCCTCTCCCTACTCACTTTTAATCCGTTTCCATGTTCACGCAGAGGGTCTGCCACACTGATTGCTGTCTTAAACCAACTAGTGAGGAGTGTGAGTGAGTTATAAAACCCTCCAACAGCGAGCCTGCACTGATGCAGACTTGCTGACCGTGTGCTGCGTTGTATTTGTTCATCATGAAAGATGCTTTGTACAAATAACTACTCTTACAAACATAAACTGCTGTTGTCTTTTACTGATAATAACATAGTATACAAAATAAAGTATTCAATATCAGCACATACAAATTAAACATAAGTGCTACAAAGACATATGAAGAACATAAAATTGGATTAAGCGCATTGTTCTCCATGGTTACGAAAAGTTATGACAGTTCCTCTTCTCACCGCAGAGAGGGACGTTTGTCCCAAAGCTTGCCGCCGTGTCTATCCCCTACACCTATCCCATCAGCTGAGAAGGTAACTACAAACGGATTTACACTCCATGATGGAGTGGGAGTGGGTAGGGTCCGATTTTGGAAAGACCCTATGAGTCAGATCCACCCCCTGCTCCTCCGCAGCTCTACCTTCTCCTCTAAATATGGTCACTTCTGGCTAAAAAAAAACCCCAAGATGGCAACAGCGGAAATGCTGAACTCAAGGCTTCAAAATGTGAGTCCGCAAACCAACAGGCAACATCACAGTGGCTACATCCATTATTTTCTACAGTCAGTACAGGTGTAGCAAACAGAAAGACTTTCTCTTTCATGTGCTGGTCATTTCGAGTAATCTTTCTAAACAGATTTTGAACGTGTTAATATAAAGCTAAACTGTCGTCAGATGTTGGCAATGGGTTCTGGAATTATATTTCAGCCACTGCGTTCTACCACGCCTCAAGGACTGTTTACGTGCCGCTTTACACTGACAATGGAAATGTAAATTTGCACGGCATGATTTGACTCGGCCTGGCCAAAAGGTCCAGTGGAAAGGCCCCACTATTTTGCTAATTGTCAGGTTTCAAACTCTTAATTTTCCTCATACAGTCTGTGATTGAACACCTGAATTCACCCTCTGTTTGAAATGCTCCACATGTGGGGTGGCAGTAGCTCAGTCCATAGGGACTTGAGCTCGAGGCGCTCGAGGCGCCCCACCAAGGGCAGCCCCCTCACTCTGACATCTCTCCACTTTGTGCATGTATAGGTCCTGTTTGTGCATGTGTGTGTCTTTCGGACCTGTGTGTAATTGACATGCAAGAGTGAAAACATTGAATTTCCCCTCAGGGGGATTAATAAAGTAAATAAACTTAAACTAAACTTAAACTTAGTGCCATCCTCTTTAAACCCACATGGGGTAAAAGCCTGGTCTGCTTTAAATGATCAGCGTTTCCGGGTCTATTTGCTTTTCAGCGTCCCTGCACCATCATCTGGGAGAATGACTGTAATGAAGAACACAGCGGCACTTTCCACAGTAAAAAATCACCAATGAAAGTTTCCAAACCAAGACTTACAAGCAGACTTACAAACTGGGGAGAAATTAACAACCCCAGCAGCTCAGATTATGTGTTTGCCTGATGTTAGCACGTAGCTACATGTAGCACAATGTAAACACTTGCAGTAGCATGCCTTGAGCAGGAGAAATCTGCGGAGGAGAAAAATCTATGGAGAAAAAACAATTGGAAACAGAGTATTCAGAACTGAGGTTTTTGCTTATAGGGATTACTTTTACATGTGTGTACCTCAATGTTTTAAACTCTGGCCACATTTAATCTGAACATCCGACACTGTTGCATTTTATATATATGACAGAAAATAAGTACAAGCATAAAAGGTCCCCTTTAAGACAAATCTGATTATATAGCCCTAAATCACTTTCAATTTAGAAAAAAAAAGAATTGGCTATGTTATAAAGACAATTACATGTAATTAGGTTTGCAGCCCCAATTGGGTTTACCATTAAAGGGTAAGGGGGGAAAAAAGGGCACAAAGCTACAGCAACACAGAGAGGGAGATCTAATCTGTAGATGCCACTACTCAGTGGGTCTGTGTTACCAGATCAATACTCTATCAATCAGTGCTGAGTTAGAGCTCAGTCCCATTTGGCTTTTTGTCTTCCTGTTGGTTCCAGTGGCTCAGAGCTCTCCACGCAGGCGTGACTGACAGCAGACGAAGTGACTTCCAGATAAGGGGATGGAATTAACAGGAGAAATTACTTACTCACTCTAAGGACACCTTTAATTCACCTATGTGGAGCTTCTACTGTAGGTACACAATTACAGAGATATATTTAAATATAATTAAATCGAAATAGAACACTTCTTCCTGTGCATCTGGCACTTCTTGCAAACCGCAACACTCAAATTAGCCTAATTAGATTCTATAATCATTCGCGAAAGCAATTTCAAGAACAGCTTGTCCCAGGTCTTGTTGATGCCACGCTGTATTTTGTATGCTACCATGATATCCCATTAAATTTGGAAGGTTTAGTCATTTGCATGCCGGTTTAAGCCAACAGGATACATTATGTTTCCTGCTTCGACAACACTCCCCTACTTCACTCCAAGCTAATGAGGCCATTTGTCTTCTAATGCCCAGGAGAATGTGCTTATCACTGCATTACCTATTAAGCTTCTCGTGGCCTCCGAATGGAAAGAGCTGTCATTAATATCCTTCATGGTGAAAAAAAAAAGTTTCTTCAAGGGGTTAGGGAGTGTGTGTGTGTGTCAATGTCAGATGACTGACGGCTGTCTGCTGCTCTGCTCTTAGACATCACTGGATGATTAAGTGAGCTCAGTTCTTGACAGATCGTATTAAAATGTACATCCCAGAGCCTGATCTCATGAGATTTTGAAGCTTCCTAGTTGGTATTTTGCACCAATATTTATAACCTTGACTGTTTTGATGCGAGAAAAATCTATAAACAGGGTTCCCACGATCATAGAAAACCTGGAAAAGTCATGGAGTTAGTAAAAATCATTTAAACTTGTGTGTATTGAAACTGTTACAGTAGTCTTCCATGGATAACCTTCGTCATAATGTAACATAACAGCAATTATTTTTCCCTGAAGCTGTTGATGTAACGTAGCTCTAATATGCATCAATGTGTGACATTTGTTTACTATCATGTACGTTTCTTTATTTTCTCCCTGTGTTCCAGCTCTTCCTCTGTGCATGTCAGCCAGCTGGAATTATTTCTGAGTAGAGTTTGAATTTGATATGTTTGAATAACGCCGGGCAAGTTGGGCAAGAAAAAGAAATTAAACATCCTTGAAATTTTGTCCATGAAATGTGTGAACTCAGTATGAAAATAAAATGATTTTACACTTACAATTGGTGTGTGAGAGTGTGTGAATGGTTACTGAGTAGCAGGCGGCACCTTGCATGGTGGAATGTGTGTGAATGGGTGACCGAACGTAGTGTAAAAGCGCTTTGAGTGATCGGAGGACGAGAAAGGTGCTATACAAGTGCAGTTAGCTGAATGCTAGAGTCAGCATGCTTTCAGGCTCACAGTGACTATGCCAACATGCTGATGTTTAGCAGGTATAATGTTTAGCAAGTTCACTTTCTCAGGCTAGTGTTTTAGCATGTTAACATTGGCTAATTAGCACTAAACACAAAGTACAGCTGACCCTGATTGGAAGGTCATCACCTTAACATGTATGGAGATGTGAGGTAGAGGAGCTTTTCAACACCCCTGGTTCCAAAGGTAAAAGTCCCAGCCTTTTACTTACATTTTGAAGGGTTAGTTGGGATTCATCAAAGTCTCTCAGTAACACAAACTACCTATCAAGGCAGCGGTAGACCAGCAGCTACCGTGTTCAGGGAGGTAAAATATCTGTTTTTGTTATTGGAGCCTGACTTTGAAGAGAGCATAGATTAGTTCCCTTTTGGTCCAGTTTCCTGTCTGTTTGGGAAGTACTGAGCATATGACTGCATGAATGAGACCTGGATTAAACTGACGGAGTTGCGTGGGAGTTTGTAAATGGATGTTTTGACGTAGATCTGTTGCTGTGAAATGCAGTCGCGAATGACTTCAATTCATCAAGAATTTTCTTTCAGTTTTACAGAGGGTGAGTAATTAATATACAAATGAGCATTTGGGTGGAGTACTCCTTTTTCCTTTTAACTACAACTTCCAAGGTGTGTTTTAGCAGGAAACATTCAAGGACCAAGCTCAAACCATGCAACACTAATGGCAATTGAAACAATTACAGAGTTGAGAAAACTGACAATACAATCTGTAGCTCAAACCAATTTAGTTTTGGATTAATTTTGGATTAATGCAGCAAATTTGGCACCAAAAAAGCATTTTGAATTTGCTGCTGCTGAATGGCTCTTTCTCCGTGGCAATTACGGCTAAGGCTGGTGTGTATTGTGGTATTTTCAGTCATCCACTGTGCCATACTGACAGACAGGCCATGAATTCTCTGGAACAAAGTTGGGGCTATAACATAAACCTAAATGACTACTACTTGATGAACTGGGAGAGTCCCATGCTCTGGTACAGTAAAACTGAGGATATCTTAAAGAGAAACATTTAAAATGTCAACACAAAATGGGCAAAAACACCTCCAAGACCAAAGTAGTGGACTAACTGACCGACCAACCAACATACAGACTGACATTTCCATCCTAGCTTGGTTAAAAATGTTAAAGATGGATAGCAGTTCCTCAAGGCAGAGTGAGGCAGAATCCATCACAGTTTTTACACACCCTCAAGCTGCTGAGGAAAATCATACATCAGTCACATCAGTGGGGAGTGAAACTGTAGTCTCAGTGTCTGATAATCTTATAAACATCACCCCAACATTACTGCAGACCTTTACTGTATATAGCTCTACCAAGTGCATCCACATGAATTGCATTTAAGAAAGATGAAAAGGATTAGAAGCAGTGAGTCGTTGACAACATCGGCCCCCAGAGGAGAAAGCTCCAGGTGGGGTTGTCGGAGCGTGGAGCTCCTTCCCACTGTACCTCCTCCAGGAGACATAACATGGCTGGGTGATCTCCCCTGCGCAGGGCCCTCATTCTGTCTGTGTCACATCCCATTTGTAACGATAGGTGACTCACACAACACTGAATTGCTTTTGTTTTTGTTTATTCTTAGATTTTTCTCAGATGTACCGGATCTGCGTCTCCGTATAAAGTCGAACAAAGAGACCCAGTGTGTGTGTGTGTGTGTGTATGTGAGGCTCCTTTTACACTGCTTCTTCAAGGCAGGTATTACATGCCGTTATGCTGCCTCGCCGTTCTGTGTAAAGCTAGCTACAATCACGGAAGGGGGGTAGTGAGTTGTCTAGCCTTTGAGGTGGCATTGTCTGTCTGTATAAATAGGAAAGCCAGCAGAATAGGGTCAAGGATGGCACGGGTTTGATGTTTAACACTAGGGTTGAGCCGAATACTTGAATGAAACGAATACCGCTACAGATAATGTACTTTTTACAAATACGAGTATCATACGGGTAAACTGTGTCAATATCTGTACTCGTGCTGAAGGAAAATCTCATTTGGTTAGCTGTGTTTAATCTCTTACTCTTGTGATTAACAATTATCTGAAGCTATTCCAAGTACCGATGCACATAATTTAGTTGTTTGAACAGATACAGACACAGTTTGTTTAGTTTGTTTGTGTTATGCATGTGACCCCTGCAGGAAATTTAAGAAGTAGCTTGTAGCAGTTAGCAGCTAACTCAGAGAAGAAGAAAAATTGCCAAAAATGTCTGCAAATTGGGAATACAATAGGGAACGGAAGCTCCTTACCCTCCAAGCAGATGACAAGATCAGCCGCCATATTACAAGGACAGTAAATGACTGTTATTGCCATGTTATGCCACAGTTTGAACCTGCCAGAGTGTAGGACAGACATGACGTTTTGACTACGTGTTATTCGTGCAACCCAACGCAGGGGATTTAAAAAGTAACTGTTAGCAGTTAGCAGCTAACTCAAAGAAGAACGGTGGCTGTAAATGTCCACAAATTGGGAATACAATGAGATTCGGGAGCTCCTTAACCTCCGAGCAGAGGACGAGATCAGCTACCATATAAGAGGAAAGGTAAATGATTGTTATTGCCATGTTTTGTTCGGTTATTATTTATAAAGCGCTGCTGAAGTGTATGTTATATGTCACACTGGAGGCCGACGCTGTTGTGTTGGAGCAGCATGATGTCTCCGTTTGGTTGTGTATCAAATTGCAAAGGCAGCCCAACTAAGGGACTTAGCACCCCTATAGTGCAATCTCTGTGTAAAAAGGGCTTAAGAAAGAGAGACTGAGAGAGTGGGTTCACATGTGCAGTGCATGTCACAGAGATTAACGTTGAGTAAGTGCTATTCCTGCCATTTACAGTAATATTGCCTGTTTTTATTCAGTATTACACTTTCCATTAGGATTCCATAAAGCATTATTACTGTGTATGTCACTCTCCATCTCCGCCGCTATTACTCACTTCTGCCGTTTCTAGTTTTCCTATCTAAAGGCTCGCCCTCTTCTCATTCTCCTGTCACTTTCCCCTTCGGCCCCCCCACGAGCCTAACATTTTAAAACCTCTCCTAATTAAAACAGAAAGTCATTCCAGGCAGATGGCATGAGCTGGCCTAGGTAATTATTGCCAAGTGAACCATGGCCCCTGTAGACCTCGACTGAAATGAGTAGCAGGCTCAGTTGGATTGGATAAGAAGCTCTCGGAGAGGAAATGCACGACGTGGGCACATCTGACCTGCAGAGGCCGCGCGCAGGATGAACGGGAGATTTTCAAGGTCTTTGTCATGAGATCAAATAAAATCTTAAGCACAGTCTTACCCAGCACAGACTGCACTGCCTTCTCAAATCTGCCCCCCCATCTCTCCTTTTCTTCATCTCACGGGAGTCAGATTAATTAATTAATTGAATAAGAATTTTAATGTGTTGTATCTACCAGGATTTATCAGATCGTATGAATCTAATTATTTTGTTGCCTTTAAACCTGCGTTTATGCCTCAGGGTCTCTGTGTGTGTGCCTCTCTTGTACAACGGCACACCTACTTACATGAGTGATAAATGGGTTTTGGAAATATGCATGTTTTACGCGGATACACATGTGCTTGTCTGTGCTGCAGTTTGTTTTCTGTGTTGTAATGTGAGCTCACCACTAATGAGTTTATACACTTGAGGGAGGTGTTGGTTAAAAGGATGTCACAATGCTCGTTTGCTCCATAATCATCTGTCTTCACCTTTAACAAAAGCCCCACGTTCCTGCTCTCTAATGAGGGCACAAGTAGCACTTAAGCTGCACTCCGGAAAACCTACGCTCTTTATGTGATCTAACAAAAACAACAATCAGAAAATGTGTCGTGTTTTTGTGGTGGCAAACTTAGAGGCTTTGGGTTTAGAGAAGGGAGAGACCTGGAGGAACAAAGGGAGGAGGAGAATGTTTGTCTCTGGAGTTTAATGGGGTCACTTCATTACGTTCTCCAGGAGGAATGTTAATTTACATTTTTGAAGTGAAATGAAACAAGGGTAGCCGATTGTGGTTACAGGCTGAAAACACATGTCCTATTAGAGCGACGCTATTAGACATTTCATAATTTCTTTTCATAGCGTCAACAAGCCAAGATGAGCCGTTATCGGTTTGACTTTGGCACTCTGACACGAGAGATAATTGGGAATGGGGCAATTAAACAAGATTTAGAATTAGAGACAAGCAGTTTCTAATCTGAGTGCTTCTCGGTGGCAGGCTATCCTGTGCCATAGCTGCCGGACTGCAGTAAAAAGACTTACAATCACATCATAGATGGCGCTTAAGTGACCCACGCCGTAAATGTGGGAATTAAATTTCAGTGGGATTTAATGCACGTTGAAAGACAGCCAGAGAAAATGAGAAAGAAGGGTGTCATAGCTGGACATGTTCCCTTCACTTTTCAAAATCCCACTGACTACATTTACAGGTTTACAGTTCGGCTGACTCACTGATATGTCTCTAAGCAATCATGTCCTCACTGTCCAGCTGTCATAACTGCGGGACAAGCTCTATGTTGATAAAATATATTAACATATATACCAATAGAGGTATGACAGTATTGTTGATCAATCAAAAGGGAGGCAGTAAAGGATGATGCATTGACACAAGAACTGATTTTGCAGAGACACCAATTTGACATTGCTATAGCAGCCTGTGGCAACAGCTGAACGGAAGTATGATTTTAAGTTAGAAGGTAACGCCAATGCACACTGCTGCATTGTTAGTATAGTTTCATGTCTAATTTGCCACCAGTTCAGTCAGACAACTCATGTTTTAAAAGTTTATTTCAACAGCAGAACATAGTTGGAATTTGGTTTCCAGACTCCGGCCTCATTGCTCCCCGCAGTTTACATAAGTTATAAGGGAGCGATGATTAAATATTTCCTCCCTTCGCTGAAGCCTGCAGGTGGATGCTGGGGTGAAGGTGGGGCTGAAAGAGCGAGCAGCAGTGCTGATGCAGAGCAGCAGCAGCATTGCCAAGGCAAAGGGAGAACTGGGAAGATTTTGCAGCTTAAATTGACCGCCAGATTGGGAGGGTGTGTTTTGTAGATGACATACGGAGAGTTACTTATGTGTATAAATCAGTGCAGCTCAAGTTGACTGCCTGAACTAGCTCACAGGCATCGCTCCATTTGCACCATCTCTGCTTAGGTCTGTCAATTGGATTGAGGTCTGGGCTTTGACTGGGGCATTCCAGGACATTTAACTGTTTCCCCTTAAACCACTGGAGCGTTGCTTTAGCTGTGTGTACAGGGTCATTGTCCCGCTTGAAGGTGAAGCTTTGTCCCAGGATCAAATCTCTGGAAGACTCAAACAGGTTTTTCCTCAAGGATTTGTCTGCATTTGGCACCGTCCATCTTTCCTTCAATTCTGACCAGTTTCCCAGTCCCTGCCGATGAAAAACATCCCCACAGCATGATGCTGCCACTGCCATGCCTAACTGTGGGGATGGTGTTCTCAGCATGATGAGAGGTGTTGGCTTTGCACCAGACATAGCATTGTCCTTGATGGCCAAAAAGTTTTTTAGTCTCATCTGACCAAAGTACCTTCTTCCATATGTTTGAGGAGTCTCCATTATGCCTGTTGGCGAATTCCAAACTTTCTTTAAGCATTGGTGTTTTCCTGCCCACTCTTCCATAAAGCCCAGCTCTGTGGCGTGTACGGCTCATAGTGGTCCTATAGACAGATACTCCAGTCTCTGCAGTAGAGCTGCCCAGCTCCTTCAGGGTTATCTTTGGTCTCTTGGTTGCTTCTCTTATTATTGCCCTTCTTGGGCGGTCTGTCAGTTTTGGTGGGTGGCCCTCTCTTGGCAGGTTTGTTGTAGTGGCATAATCTTCCCGTTTTCTAATAATGGATTTAATGGTACTCCGTGGGATGTTCAAAGTTTGGGATATTTTATTATACCCCGACTCTGATCTGTACTTTTCCACAATTTCTGTTCTGAGAGCTCCTTGGCCTCCATAGTGTTGCTTGCATAGTGGTGTTGCACTGGTGCTGACTCTGAAGCCAGAACAGGTGTATATATACTAGATATATACTATGCCATATACTAGATCATGTGACACTTTGATTTCCCACAGGTGGATCTTATTAAACTAATTATGTGGCTTCTGAAGGTAATGGTTAGGGCTTCTTAGCAAAGGGGGTGAGTGCATATGCACACACCACTTTTCAGTTTTGTATTCTTTAGAAAATCTAATTTAAAATCCATTTAAATTTCAGGTTGTAAGGTAACAAAATACTAAGAATACCAAGGGGGATGAATACTTGTGCAAGGCACTGTTAATGGGTGCAGTTCGGTAGAATAGAAATAGCGCCTACATGAAACTGCTCACAATGAGGTTTGTTGATTATCTTGAGTAACCAGTTCATGATTTCTGGAAAGGGATATCACTGTTGAGTTTTTTAAATGTAGTTTTTTGGCGCTTTGAGCACCACAAGCCGAGTGCCATCTAGATCCATTATATTGGAGAAAAGACAGACATCTCTACAACGGATGTCTCCAACACTCTGCAACTCACACGAACACTGTCTAGATTGATAAATAGTGCTATAGGTAAGAGGAAAAACTGGCATTTTTGCTTTTTGCATGGACTGTCCCTTTAATAAGTACTGTTACAAGTAATGAAATAGAGCCAGCAGAGATTTCTCATTGCAAGTGAATGCAGCTTAAAAGCAATTCTGGTATTGACAAGGTATGTGGGGATGGAGGGGATTCTGGGGCTAATTAACCATCCATAAGTAGTACTGATGAAGCATACTGGCAGCGCAATGGTAACTGTGCAACCCAATACAGATTGTGGATGTCAGTGTCTCAAACACTATGGCATGTAGTCTGTAACATTTCCTGTCAGACTACAGTAGTAGTTTTGGCAAAGTTCAACTTTAACGCCTCCACTATTTTCAAACTTATGCTTCTTAGACTTCCACTTTTTTGCTCTTTGATACCAAGGTCAAGAAAGAACAGGAGTTGGAGAAGTGAGAGCGGAGTTAGATTAGTGTGAGCACAGCAAAGAAAGACTCAACAAAGTCACTGCCTGCTCTCTCTCCTTACAGCCCCTCAGCTAAGCTTAAGCTCCCCGCACATCTCTAAACGCTATATCTAATTTGCAACATCAGAGCCAAGATGGGGCCAGTTTAGGAACAGTCGTGGCTGTGTAACAACACAGGAGAGCTCGGCTGAGGGCCTTTTAACCAATGATTTATTAGACCGTACCACAGGTCCTCTTGGAGTAAAAGGCTGAGGAAATTGAATGGCTCTGACCTCTGTCTGCTTCTGGCTCACTGGCCCGAGCTTGAAGCCGACTTGCTACAGGTGGAGAGTGTGTTTTTTTGTGTGTGAAGTACATGTATCTCTTTGAACACAGTGGGTTAGCAAGATTTTGTTAGCAACCGTGATAAGCTCTGGGCTGTTACGTGAAAGTTTTGATCACTCCCTGCTTCCCTCTCACTGCTTAAACAGGCCTTTTCCTGACATGTTTTTTGATTTCCAATTCTCAGCACGCTTGACATGTTTATCAGCCCGTGGCCTCGCTGGCTTGTAGCTTTCTGCGGTAAACAGGTTTGGGAGGTAAAAGGTTTAACCTCCCTGAGCTTGCGGTGTTCAGCAATCAGCATCCATTTCACTGCTCTGTGATGGAAAACCTGAAGGAGAGATTAGACTTTCGGAGACCGGCAGATGAATTGAGGGGAGGGTGGAGACGGCACAATGGATAAGAGTCGAGAAAATAGGGAAAGTGGAGGTAATTAGTAAGAGAGAGCACTGTAGAGGGCTGCGTAGGAATACTTTGAGAGATGATAAGCCTGATCTCCTCTGATGAGAGGGTTGATTAGTGGGATTCAGATAATGTGACCAGTTTCATGTCAGTGATACAAGCCCTACTGCAGACTGACCATGCTCTCACTCTGTCTTTGCACTGTCTATTCTCACCGTCATTCTCTGTCTGTGTTTTCCTCTGTCTCTGAGCAGCCAGGAAGACATGTGCCCCTGCAGAGTTTGCCTGCTTAAATGGCCAGTGTGTCCCGGGACGTTGGCGATGCGACGGGGAACCAGAGTGTCCCGATGGCTCTGATGAGGCAGAGGAGACATGCAGTAAGTGAAAGCATTCAGCTTCTCTCATCAAGGACATCTTTAAAGAGCAGTCTATTTCAACTGGGGTTTTATTTTTAAAGGCGTGACCTTGGTTTTGTTATTAATATTCTGAAGTCTCCTTAGTAACTGCTACAACAACAGTCCAGGTCTGAAAAATCAAGCTAATACCAAAGTGCGTAAAACTGCAGTTCCTCTAAAGGCCACTTGAGGCTGGCGTCAAAAGCCACTCAATCCTCATAGACTCCCATGTTAAAATGCCCAACTTTACAGCAGAAATAAACATGTTTACAGCCTGGCATAAAAACTGGTTTTGGTCTCTATAGCTTATTTACCCTTTTGGTTGTTTAAAAAGGTCTTGTTCAGTGTTTGGTTGTTTTTCCTAGTTAGTAAATTTTGTTGTAATGGTTTTGAGCCTGGTTTTTGCTCGCGAAATTAGCATTATCACTTTTAATCATAGACTGTAAATGCGCTCTGCTAACCAAGCTAGCAGCTAGCTTTAGTGTTTTTATGGTTAGAATTATGTCAGTCGAATCTCTCGGCCGTTTAGTATAAATATTCTACGATCAGGGTTTTTTTTCCCATATAAATGTTTAAAATTTGAATGGGGCTCAGTGGGATATACAATGTGACAGCTGCATTCATGTAATATAATAGCCTAAACAAACTAACGGCGCTTACAACGGATCACAAATGTGCAACATTTTTTGCCGACACTAAATTTCAAACAAAAGCCAGAGACTGTGTCGTATTCAGTATCTGTGAATTGTAAATTCACAACTTCCAAGCAGGAGAGAGAAGATAATGTTATCTTGGAGCAATGCGGTGAAAAGTTTCTCCCCTGTGATGCTGCATCACACGCAGCGTTCTGTACCAAAGAGTCGCGTGAAGGTTGGTGTAAATGTGCTCACTCCGCAGCAAAATCTGGGTACCTCAGAAGTACACTGCACAGCACACCGACCAAAAAAAATCTCTTTGAACTGATGTGAATCTCAACCCTCTCCTTCAAATTTGGTCACTTCAAGCTCCAAATATCCAATGCAACTTCCGGGTCCGTCATGTGATGCCATGGGACCCAAAGACTTACACTGTGAAAGAGACATCTGTAAATCAGTGCGTTTTTTCAATATGTTTTTTTTAATTTTTTTTATTAGCTTCTCAAATGACGCAAAATCACTTGTTTCACTAACAGGATTTGATCCATTTATTTTGAAAACATTTGGAAAGACTAGAGTCTCGTTTCCTCATTCAGTTTGGTGGAAAGCTAGACTGGAAGTTAGCTGCTTGGCCGGCCAAAGTCTCCAATGCGCCTGCTTTATGGGCCCAAGGATGTGGAAGCACAGTGTAATTTCTTGGTAGTTTTACACACAAACAAGCCGAGCTTCTTTTGGCTTTATGCGCCACTGAGCAAGTTTCATAGCCCCTCCTCCAGTGCTGTATCCAGTTCTCTTTATACATCCATGTGCCAAACTTTAGGCTTCAAAGCAGGAGTCCACAAACCAATGGGTGACGTCACAGTGGCTACGCTCATTAGTTTTTGACAGTCTATGGTCCCACCCCGAGGAACATGACTCTCATAAGAGGTTGTGAGATTAATGTAGAGAAGCGTTAGATGAGAACTAAGATAGGAAATAGAAAAATGTCATTCTGCTCAATATAACTGTTTAGTTTTTCAGACTTTATTCTTTGCTTTTCAGTGTTGTCTTCACCACAAGATGTCACAAGCAAAAAAAAATGTAACTGTGTTTGGAGGTTAATTCAAAATTGAGTGCACCTTTGCAATTATACTGTAGCAAGCACATTAGGTCAAAGTTACACCAGGATGAATGGTGGTAGATGTTTACAACGGCTGGTTTGGAGTATAACTCTACAATTTCCTTTCACTTTTTCTTTTGTTTGGCTGAATCCTTTATGATTCACAGACTGCTTGGACTCTTTTTATTTCCCTTCAAGGTTTTTTGACTTGTTAGGGGCCGGGCAGCCAAAGCTGCCAGGACCCTATTGTTATCCTGCATGATGTTCTTCTTCTTCTTCTTCTTCTTCTTCTTCTTCTTCTTCTTCTTCTTCTTCTTCTTCTTCTTCTTCTTCTTCTTCTTCTTCCGAGGAAATCCTACTTCCCATGCGCGAAAAATCACCAAACTTTGCACAAAGGTCCAGTCCCATGCCAGATTGCCTCAGCTGCAAAAACAGGCCAATAGTCCTGATGATGGCGCTACAGCAAGCCTCTAAAGTTAAAAAATTTGAAAATTCACAACAAATCAACCATATGTGCTACAGATTTGCAACTTTCACCAAAATGTAGCCCCAATACTGAAGAAAATTTTGTACATTTAAACCTATGGCAAATTATGAAGTCCATCACTCTGTTTTTTTCAAAAACTGTAAAACTTCTTAAACCTATCTCCTCCCACAATTTTTGCTCAATTGACACCAAACTTGCTACAGAGCATCTTCAGACTGTCCTGCACAAACGATACACACAGATTTTTTATTTATCGAAAATTGAGCCTACAGTGCATCAAAATGTTTGACTGTAAACGGTATTGTAAACATATACTTGCAAATTCTTGCTAAATACATTTTCAATGTTCATTAAAAAAAAAAGACAAAATTTTGGAGTCATGGTAGATGATGTTTGGAAAATATCAGAATTTTATCTCAAAAACTGAATTTTTTTTTACAGCATTTTGAATTTCGCTTTCATGTGAACAATTGTAGTCAATGCAAAAATGGCATTTTTAAACATCAGTTTTTCACCTATGGAGCCAATAAATCATTGTTAAAAACAAATTACCAACATCGCCATGCTGTCTAGATGCAATTTGTGTATTTTCGGATTTTTGTCTTAATAACTGAATTTTTGACAGCTGTTTGAAATCTGCCTTTACACACTAACAGCTGCTGTCTTGCACACAGGTATAGTTGTGGATTAATTATGTGTTTGACTTATTGATTTATTGACTAATCATTGCAGCTGTAGAATTCCTAGAATGAGCTAGAAGAAGTTTTAAACATATATACCGCAGAGTTGTCTCTTGCTAATTAGCTCAGTGAGATTAGCTCAGTGAGATAGAGCATAGTCTCTTATGCTTAGAATGCCACCTTTTTTTCATCTTCCTACTCTCTGCTTGTTGCTCAGAATTGCCTAATTTTACCTAAAATTGCCCGGCCCCGACCATTGCTGCGCAGCAGCTATAATTGTCTTTGTTGTTTTTAAAAGGCACAGTGGGATCTACTGTTACAGTTGATCAGGTATTTTACACTAAGAGAAAACAAAGTGGCTGGCTAAATGTTGCGGCATTTTGCGTGTTGCATCTGGATACGCTGTCACGTCTTCATTTCAGTCATTATAGATGAGATTTAATTTGACTGTGCTAGAACCTGTATTCAGGTTGCTGATTTACCTTGTTATCTCGGCTCCGGCGGCCATTCAGCTGCCTCCCCTGCCTCCACTCGCCCACACACTTCAATACTCAATGCTGTCTGATGGAGAGTGCATAGAAAGGCCTCGATTACCTCTCTGCCAAGCTGTTAGAGCTGAGGATCTCTGGCTGGCTCACTTATAGCCTGTGCCAGTCTAGCGCACCCACACACAGGCCCTGATGGGGGTTAGGTGTGTTGACGTCTCCACAACCAAGCAGGGGCTCAAGTGTGGGAGGCTTGAACCAGTTATTAATTGTTTTCTCTCTTTTTTAAATGCCAATTTCTTTTTCCTCCCATGGCTGCTTGCCTCTGTCTGCAGGGTTATGGATATGGACAGAGTTGAAAGCGGTGCGTTGATAAATGATGATGTCTTAGGGAAAAGCAGAGAGTATTCACTCACTGGAATTAAGCAAAATTTGTAAGACTGAACTGACATTTCAACTCTACCAGGTCTTCATCTGGCAAATGTTATCCTCGCTGTTATACATTTCCCAACAACAGTGTCTGATATTACACACCACACTGCCTTCTATTAGTTTGAAAGTGCCGCAAGGTCTGAAAATATAAGGAGCCAAAATTACACAAAGGCAGCACTGTTGTACAGCCTTAACTGCCCAGATGAAAAATAGAACTGTGACTCTGCCTTCAGCCAAACCAGCCGAGTGTGGCGGCAACAAGTATTTTGATCTGAATCTGACGTCTAAGTTTATCTTAGAGAAATTATGTCTCATTGTCTGTACAAACTAACTTTGGTGACACATGAACAGTTTTAGAACAAAACTATTAATAGCCCAGAAAACATTTTTCTCTATCAGCTCCTTATATAGCCTGATGTCGCTAGACCAAATCACAAATGTGAGTTAGTCTGGAACTTCTCAGTTCCTTCTCAGATGTCCAAGGGGTGTTATCAGTGGTCATAGACCAAAGCCCCTTTTTGATAGTCACGGGCTGGCTTGGCTTGGTTTGGGCCATTAGCCTAGCACAGCAGGGATTTGCATTTCCATGACAACAAGGCTACCTTCTTGATGGCGTGTCTTGAGTGATTACGTTTTAAAGCAGTGGGCTGATCCAAGGCTAAAGTCCCCTGTTATTTTGTCTGGGGTTGACTGCGGTCAGTGAGACATCACAGCTACAGACTTGAGGGCAGGCCTGGCTTTTGGACCTACTCTTGAGAAGCTCCATCTTCAGCGTGGCTTGGCAATGCACGGTGTTTCTGAAACTGACAATGGAAACACAAATTGTCGCAGCATGACTTTGCTCGGCTTGGCTAAGAGAGACAATGGAAAAAGGGTACAAAATGCCTCCAGAAGCAACTGGATAGATTGATAATCAATCAGAGCAACAGAACATGATGCCTGTTTTTGGGTCGTCTGTCCATCCATCCGTCCGTACTGTATCAAAACAATGTGGGTAGTATGTGTAAACTAACTATGGTAAACGTTCCTCCATCTAACCAGTGCCTAGACATCCCTCCTTGCCCTACAGCGAAACTCTGCTAGTTGCTGGCTTTCAGGCTTTGGCTCAAACTACAGGCTGTACTTCTGCATTTTCATTTTGCCCACTACCCATGCTGCCACTGTGGATACAGAGTATAGAAGCAGATCAAGAGACAGACCCCAACCGAGATCTGATCAAACAGTCAAACTAGGCAGTGAGCGACACACTGTCTCCTGCACAGTGAGAATGGCGGCAGAAGAATCTGAGATTAAACGGTAAAATTAGGCAGTGCAGATCAAGTATATACCAAGATTCTGTTAGTGAGTTGCCTATTTCTTGCCTCAAGAAACATGTTGTAGCTTACCATTTACCTCTAAGAGATCAAGATCGGTTTTTGCCAGCTGGCTGCCATTGTTACAAACGGACATGTTCACATTATGTCACCCACCAGCAGGTGCGTTTATTGGTTTGGTGCAACCCTTTTGAGCAAAAGCATCCTTTATTTGAGGTTTTTTCTAGTTCTGCAGCACCAATTTCAAAAGTATTTTGTGTCTTTCTACTGCATAGATATCCTAGTTTTACTAAAGGCCAGCTTTCCAGCGGTGAAGTACTTTTTTAAGTATCGTCAGGCTTCACCTCTAGGGCACTGATTATCATATTAGGTTTTTCTTTTTTATCAGTAAAAGTTGAATAACTCAGTTGCCATAGGACTGTTTGTATTTTGTTGCCGTTTTCTTTTGCGGGGAATTACCCAAACGTTCCACCGAAACAAGTTCACCCCTGAAACTGTTTTACACTGTAGGCTTTGCGCTGCCCAAGATGATTATGATTGGTTTAAAGAAACACAAACAAGCCAGAGTGTTTTTTATTCTCCAGAGAGATTTTCGGTTACTTTCTCTAGTCCTGACACAGCACTGTCTGGTTACGCAAGACGAGGTCAGTGTCAATCGAATCTGACCAGACTGCACCCACACAGTCCTGAAGAAGCAGATCAGCGGAGTTTAATAATCTGGTTTTGTTTGTTTTGTTATTGTTGCTTATTTATTCATGAATATTTATTGTTATGGAGAAAAACCTAAGATTTGAAGCCAAGTTTTGAAAGGCTTCAGTAGTTATGTGTTTGGCTGTCTGCCCACTCCCCTTGCCGCTGTTTGGTGCGAAATACATGCTGGGATACAGTACTTCTCTGCCCACACAAGTTCACACAAGTCAGCTCCCAAAGCCGATACATGTAAATGGTAACTGTTGACAACTTATCACAGAAGGACTCGAGGAGAAATTACTTAAATAGTGATGTCTTGTCAGAGTGTTTAGACAGGATAAGGGAGGTTGACGAATGATGTTGATGAAATTGTGTAACCTGTTTGAAATGGTTATTTTGGTTCTACCCACCATTATCACGCTTTGATCTTTAAACTCTTTCTTTTTGTGGGAGGGAATTAAAGTGCATCAAGCGGAGCAGGAAATGAATCAAGGAAAAGCCAAATGCATCTTTCAGAGGATATTCATTCTTGTTTTGGTCCATTTTATTGGCTGTGGATGTGTGGGTCGGCTCGATGAATAATGTAGCAGTCGAGCAAAGCTTCTAATGTCACCCCCAGAAAGTTGAGCGCGTGGAGGGGGACATAAAGGGACCTCTGAAGGATAACAAGTTTATATTGGAAATCCAATTAAAGATAAATGAAGGAAAGATTCATCTCTTGGCTGCAGAATAAAGAGATAGAGATCTGGGCCGAGAAGAAAGCCATTTATATGGAAATCCCGTATGTATTGACTTGATGTTGTAATGTAGAAATTCTCAACACCAACACTGAACATTTTATTTGGGTTTTTATATCTCTCTGCAAACAATAATCAGGATAGATTTTCAGGTTTGACACAATTTGTCAGAATTATTATGGTTTCGTTTTAACCAAGTACACTGCTAAAAAAAAAAAGGGAACACTTAATGGTCACAATACAACACCAAGTCAGTTAAACTTCAGCGATATCAACGTGTCCATTTAGGAAGCACAAGTGATTGTTAATCAGTTTCAGCTGCTTTGGTGCAAATGAAAGTGACAACAGGTGCAATGAGGAGGCAAAAGCAAGTGTGGTGTCCACAGACAGTTGCTCTCTCCTCATCCTCCCTGACTGATTCTTCTCTAGTTGTATGTTCTGCTAGTGTCCTTGTCACTACTGGTAGCATGAGGCGGTACCTGCAGCCCAATCAGGTTGCACAGGTAGTCCAGCTCCTCCAGGATGGCACATCCATACGTCCAGTTGCAAGAGGGTTTGCTGTGTCTCCCAGCACAGTCGTAAGAGCATGAAGGAGATACCACGACACTGGCTGTTACACAATGAGAGCTTGACAGGGCTGGAGAAGGGCATCAACCCAGCAGCAGGACCGGTATCTGCTCCTTTGTATGAGGAGGAACAAAATGTCTGTCAGAAACAGACTCCATGAGGGTAGCATGAGGGCCTGACATCCTCTAGTGGGACCTGTGCTCACAGCACAGCACCGTGCAGCTCCGTTGGCATTCACCAGAGAACACCAGAACTGGCATGTCCGCCACTCGTGCCCTGTTCTCTTCACAGATGAGAGCAGGTTCACACTGAGCACATGTGACAGGAAAGAGTCTGGAGATGCTGTGGTGAACTTTTTGCTGCCTGTAACATCATCCAGCATGACCTGTTTGGCGGTGGGTCAGTGATGGTCTGGGGAGGCATATCCTTGGAGGGTCACACAGACCTCCATGTCATTGGCAACAGCACCCTGACTGCTGTTAAGTACCAGGATGAAATCCTCAGAGCGACTGTCAGACCTTACCCTGGGTTCCTCCTGGTGCAGCAGGCCCTGGGTTCCTCCTGGTGCAGTGGGCCCTGGGTTCCTCCTGGTGCAGGACAATGCCCGTCCTCATATGGTCAGAGTGTGTAGCCAGTTCCTGGATGACAAAGGCATTGATGCCATTGACTGGCCTTCTTGTTCCCCTGACCTAAATCCAACCAAGCACCTATGGGACGCTATGTATGGGTGCATCTGATGCTGCCAGGTACTGCCACAGACTGTCCAGGAGCTGACTGATGCCTTGATCCAGGTCTGGGAGGAGATCCCCCAGGGCATCATCCGCTGACTCATCAGGAGCATGCCCAGACGTTGTCAGGAGTGCATACAGGCACTGAGTTGCTATGATACAATTCAGACAAGTTGGATCAGCCTGTGTTTTCAATTTTTTACTTCGATTTCCGTTGTGATTTTGAATCCAGCCCTCAGTGGGTTGATGATTTTGGTTTCCATCGACTGTTGTTGTGTTATTAAAATACTTATTATTACTTATTACTTATTATTTTGTCCTCAACATACTATACAGTGTACAGTAAAGATTTCTAACTTGAATAATTCAATTCTCTGCTAAGTGTTCCCTTCATTTTTTAAAGCATTGTATCTCGTTAGGTTTAAAGTGATTTTCACTGTGCTGTAGGCAAGAAGGAAACATTTACGTCCTCCTTCTCCTTTCTTCTAAAAGTCAAACTTCAATACAGGTAGTCCTCGCCACCATGCAGCCCTCCTGATTATGTGTTCAGACAAGAAGTGTCAGACCGACGCTGTATCCTGAACAGAGGCATTGCTAATGAGATCCACTTCATCACAGCTGTCTTTCAGTTTGAGTGGATCCAACTGAGCCATAATCACGTTGAAGAGAAAAGAAAAGGGGAAAAAAGACTCAAGGTTGGACATTGTGCGAACATGCGCACAGCATTTTAAGCTACAGCAGCACACCTCTTGAATGGCTCTCTTATCATCTATCTCATTAATCTCGTTTCACTGGTAAATTACCTTCCTGTGCCAGCTACTTGGTGGGATGACAGAACTATAATGAGAAATGTACATCTGTCAGAGGAAACCTCTTGACATGCTGTATTTTTCTGATTAGACTAAAGATGCAAAAAACAACCTCTGACACAGTGGTGGGCGGTTCATTGATTAGACTCGATGTA
The DNA here is from genome assembly GCF_006386435.1 of Epinephelus moara. Lineage (NCBI taxonomy): Eukaryota > Metazoa > Chordata > Actinopteri > Perciformes > Serranidae > Epinephelus > Epinephelus moara. The sequence goes on from NC_065526.1 coordinate 17,982,291, forward strand.
TCACCGCTTGTTCCATGTAGGATGTTTAAAGTGACTATATCATCAACAACGAATTGTCATGGCTTTTTTTATTTTTGATATATCCTCTCTCACAGGTTCAAAAAGAAAACAAGACACACAAACATGATACATCACACGCACTCCCCCGCCCATCCAGACCACTCTCTCCTGAGCAGTGGTGTGTTAGCTCCAAACTGCAACCATGTAAGTTTTGCGACCATGGAGCACCAGTGCAATAAGCAAATATTTTCTGTATATTAACTGAAGAGCTGTTAGTTATTTTCCCACTCACAGTAAAAACTTAAACAGGGTGCTGTAACAGTTTAAGTCTCTGCTAACTGCTAACAGCTAACTGTTGACGGGAAGCTTCAAGTACACAGCAAAAATATTAACAGTTCCAGCCTGAGAGAATAAAAGCACCAGTTCATGATAACAAAATTTCATTTGACTTAATTATGACAGCACTATCCCTATTATATCAGTACTTTATGTAACTTTATTATGACAGTAGTTTATTCAAATTGATCATAAGTACTTAATTTAACTTTATTATAACACAGTTTTATTTAAACGTATTATAACAATGCTTTATCTAACTTAACTGTAACAGGACCTTATTTAATTCTATTAAAACAAAGAAAAGCAGCAGTTATCTGAGTAAAGCAAAACTTTATTTTGTTTTATTTAACATTATTATAACCTGTATTTAATGTAACTTTATTATAACAAGACATTTCTTAACTTCATTATAACATTTAACTTTATTATAGCAGTACTTTATTAAAATGTATTCTTACAGCATGTTATTTAACTTTTATTTTATTATTTTACGCTCTCATAACAGCACTCTTTAAATTTAATATAACAGTTATTAAAATAGTACTAGGGATGTTTCTAAAGACAGATTTTTTATGATATTTAAACAGAAGTTTAAACTTAGACTAGTTGACTCGTCTAAAAGTAAGAAAACACTCAAAAAAAATCCAAAATTGAACAGAATTTAATCTATAAGGTTTAACATTGTCTAAAAAAATTGCTTATATTAGAAGAGCCATTTAATCATTAATCACATTCTTGAATAGCCAAATTATTTGTTTAAATGCTGTTGAAATGTATGACACATGAAAATAACACATTATCCTGCAAAACAACAACTCACAAAATAAAAGTTAACAAATAACATTTACTGAAAATAATATTCTTTAGGAAAATAAATCTTCAGGAAACTTCTTGGATTACTTCACTGCCATTTTGATTTGACAAATGCAATTGAACAGCAAACAACATATTCTGTGGTAAATAAATAAATAAATTCTAAAAATGAAAAAAATCTGAATATGTGTTAGTATGTAGTTTAAATGTGTAAAAAGATAAATTAATAACGTTTTTAAAATTAAGTTTAATCAACTACTTTTTCTCGTGCCACCTAGCTAGAGTTTATTATAACAGTAGTTTATTTAGTAGTTTTGGTATTTAAGTAATGTGTATAGTTTAGGGGAGATGGAGATGTATATCCTGTATGGCAATGTAGCCCAAAAATATTGTGATTATTCAGAGCCCATATCACACAGCTCTATTCTGACATTAATATTTAGCATATCCAGTCTGAAATGCCACCAGCATCAGCATTTTGCTTAACACCCCAATCCCATGCAACACTTCACCTTACAGTCAAAAGCCACCAAGCTTCACATTTATCAATTAAACTTTGCTAAAGCGGGGATTCTTTTGCTTCTTAACAGCGGAGGGAAGGGCGGAATTTCACACAGACTGCATCCAATCTTTAACGTGCTAGAGATATGGAATTTGCCATTATGTAAATAGCAGAGACCGCTGACAGCACGATCGTTTTACACAAGTTAATTACATATAGCACAGCATACACCTTAATGCATCATGCTCCAGTTATGCTCAAGCCTGATAAGCCAGGCTGTGCTCTCACATGCAGACAACCCTCATCTTGTTTTTCATTCAGTTTGCCCCCTAACTCTCCTGTACTTTCTATTTCAGTTCCACATGTGCACACGCATACAGTATGCACTCACATTCGCACACACACATGCTCGGCTAAGGCATTTTGGACTGGATGCTGCAGACATCTGTGCCACAATCATTCTGGCTCACTGAGTGGATTCCCAATTACACGCTGGAGTAGCGTTACACTGCTTTATTAAGAATTCAAATTCGGGCCACACTGAGCGAGTTACTCGCAAGCGCTAAAAAATGAATGAGTCTTTGGAGAGACATGTGAAGAGCCAGAGCTCATAGTTTTTGTATTAGATTTATGTGTAATCGTGGAGGAACTGGGCCACTGCAGCCAGCTGTGCAGCAGCTTCTCTGCTCCCTGGCCAAAGCAGTGACATTTTTTGTGAAGTTGCCCGAGTCCCTTTTAAGGATTTAACAACAGAAGGAGGGGATGTGAGGCACTTGACGCTTTCTGACTAAATTGCTGAGTTCAGCTCAGTTCTGCGTGTCAGTTTGTCCTCTCTGCTTTTAAATTCATACCAAGGAGTTGACAGGCGTGCGGAAAACTTCACAGTGTTTCATCTTTCAAGGAGTCTTTCATTATGTGAGGACATAACCCTGAACTGGTGCATATTTAGGAAGTGTGGACCTTTCAAAAAGGTGGAAGCTTTCTTTTGTGTTTTCACTTTGGTCTTTAAGTGTTATGTAATTTGTAGTGGATTATAGATATTTCTCTAAAAGGGCTTTTGATGAAAACTTCCCTCTATAAACCTCTTTGTAGATATTGAGCTTCAAACCCCGTTGAGCTTTTTCCGGGGGAGTTCTTCATAAAGCCTTGCCTTTCTATTGACTTTATAATGGGGACGATTTTCTAGGTAAATGTTTGCATTGCACTAGATGCTACAGTACTGTTTGTGTGTGTGTGTTTCATCCTTTGGATTTCCTTCCATGTGGAGATGTTGATTGCAACAGTTGGTGTTATGAGACGGACTGTTTGCAGGTAAATTTACTCTAGGCTGTTTATGTTGACACTGCTGATCCAAATCAGGGCTGCAGCCAACGGTTATTTTTATTGTTGATGAATTTGTCCATTATTTTCTTGATTAATCAATAAGTAGTTTGGTTTATAAAATTTCGAAAAATGGTGAAAAAAGTCATTCAATGTTTCGCAAAGCCCAAGATGATGTCTTCAAATGTCTTGTTTTGCCCCAAACCCAAAGACATTCAGTTTGCTTTCATAGAGGAGTAAAGAAACCAGAAAGTATTCACATTTAAAATGCTGGAATCTTTTTCTGAGACAATACTCAAAAAGGTTAATTGATTATCAAAATTAATTAGCGAGTAATTTAATAGTTGACAACCAGTCCAGAAATCAATTAATCTTTGCCACTCTACTGAGAATAGGCCAACACACACGCTGAACATACTACATAGATCCATTCATTCATTTTCAACGGCTTATCTGAAGCCAGGTCACGGGGGCAGCAGGCTGAGCAAAGTATTCCAGATGTCCCTCTCCCCAGCAACGTTTTCCGGCTCCTCCTGGGGGAACCCGAGGCCTTCCCAGGCTAGACGAGATGTGTAATCCCTCCAGCTTGTTCTGGGTCTACCCAGGTGCCTCCTACCAGTGGGAAGTGCCCAGAACACCTCCAACAGGAGGCGCCGAGGAGGCATCCTGATCAGATGCCCAAACCACCTCAGCTGACCCCTTTCAACACAAATAAGCAGCGGCTCTACTCCGAGCTCCCTCCAGATGTCCGAGCTCCTTACCCTATCTCTAAGGCTGAGCCCAGCCACCCCGCAGAGGAAACTCATTTCAGCTGCTTGTAGCCTCAGTCTCGTTCTTTCGGTCACTACCCAGAGCTCATGACCATAGGTGAGGGTTGGGCCGTAGATGGACCAGCAAATTGAAAGCTTTGTCTTCAAGCTCAGCTCTCTCTACACCATGGTGGTCCGGTACAGTGCCCCCATCACAGCAGATGCTGCGCCAAACTGCCGATCCATCTCATGCTCCATTCTACCCTCTCTCCTGAACAAGACCCCCAGATACTTACTGGAGCTGCCACCTTGTGGGCCTACCACCTGCAGGGACTGGCATCAGGTCCGGGTGCATTGTGTGCAGGGCGGCGGGCAGGGGAAGGCACCTGGGCGTGCTGACCATTGGTGTCGCAGACTGGCTCATACTATATAGATGTATAGTGTATTTGCATTTTGGCTCTTATGCATAGTCTTCCTATTGTAAATGTTGTTTTTGTGTTAACTTTTTCTCTCACTCTTCTTGTCACATTGTATATTGATGTGTCACGAGAAAAGTGGATTTGCCTTCAGAACTTGGTTCTTTTGCAAGTTCCCATGTGGGTAAACTCAGAACCACAGTTATTGTCTTTGTTACACAGGCATTGTGATTGTGTTCATAAGAGGAAACAGGTGAGCTTCACCTGCACTGAGTCTGATGCTCTGCCTCAAAAAAAAAGAAAACAACTGAAATGTGTTTGTTTCTCCAAAACAAGTTCAGGACGTTGACATTTTCTAGCTTCACATCTGCAGCATAAAGTTCAGCAAAATGATCAAGACGTGTAAAGTGGCACAGCGGTGCAGTGATTAGCACTGTCGCCTCACAGCAAGAGGGTTCCAGGTTTGAACCTGCCAGGGGTCCTTCTGTGTGGAGTTTGTGTGTTCTCCCTTTGTCAGCAGGGGTCTCCTTTGGGTTCTCCAACTTCCTCCCACAGTCAAAAGACATGCAGGTTAGATTAACTGGCGACTTTAAACTGCCTGTAACTTTGAGTGTGAATGGTTGTCTGTCTGTGTAGCCCCTTTTACATTGCCTGCTCAAGGTGGCGGCCTCGCCGTAGAGTAAGGTATGATTGTGGGATGGGGGGACAGAGTGGTCTCGCCTTAAAGCTGCCACGGGAGGTAGTAACAGCTCTGAAATTATGTCTGTATAAACAGGATAGCCAACAGGATAGGTCCATGGGTAGTATGGGTATGACGTTTTAGTTAGCAGCTAACTGAAACAAGGAGAACAGTGGCTGTAAATGTCCACAAATTGGGAAAACAATACGATTTGGGAGCTTCTTACCTTCCGAGCAGAGGACCAGTTCAGCCGCCATATACCAGGGACAGTAACTGATTGTTATCGCCATGTTATGCATTGCTGTTGTTTATAAAGAGCTGCCAACGTCTATGTTTAATGTCACACTAGAGGCGAACGCTATTGTGTTAAATGTCAAGCCTGTCACACCTCTTTTGATTATGAGATACTGTCTATAGAGCAGGTCATCCACTAATCAGAAGATCAGCGGTTCGATCCCCGGCTCCTCAAGTCTGCATGTTGGAGTATCCTTGGCCAAGATACTGAAACCCAAATTGCTCCCAGTGGCTGTTCCATTATTGTGTGAGTGTGTGTGAATGCTTACTGAGTAGCAGGTGGCACCTTGTATTGTAGCCTCACCCACCAGTGTGTGAATGTGTGAATATGACATAGTGTAAAAGCGCTTTGAGTGATCGAAAGACTATAGAAAGGCGCTATACAAGTGCTTACCATTTACCATTTCTAATCACATACTGGAGTGGACTGATGCCACCGTCACTGGCTCTGTGAAGAAATGCTAAGGCGGCCCTGTGGCGCAATCTCTGTGTAATAAAGGGCTATGTGTCAGCCCTGTGATAGTCTGATGACCTGTCACCCCTCACCTAATGTCAGCTGGGATAGGCTTCAGCCTCCTCGCAACTCTGAATGGAATAAGCAGTTACAGATAATGGATGGGTGGATGGCTCAAGACACGTAATGATTCTTTTGCTCTTTTCACCAGAGGAGTTCTGTCATTTTTCCTATTTGTTTGGGGATGTAAGCATTTAGTATTTTTGGCAATGATGCCACACATTTGTTTGTCATAAAGATATGTATTGAGGTGGGATGTTTTACACAACAGTTTCACGGCAATAACAGTAATTTTTAGATAATAGTAGGACTCCGTCTACCGTTTACTGTCATTATCTGCCCATTAATGGGCCCACATTTACAATTTTCTCCCCAGTAAACCAGATAAGAAACACAGAAGAGCAAAAAAGCATTCAATCCTCACATGTAAGAATCTTGAACAAGGTCATGTTTGGAGTTTTTGTTTGAAAAATTACTTAAATAATTCATCTTTTTTCAAAATAGCTGCCGATTTATTTTTTATTCATCAACAAATCAATAAATGGACTGACGGCAGATCCAGATGACGGCAAAGGTTGAACAATAGCCTCATAAAAATTAAATCATGAATAATAGCTATGATTGAAAAGAGGGATGGATCGATAAAGAGCCAAAAGTTCTGGCTCTAAATCCACTAACTTATTCTAAACTGCTCATCAGTGTGAGTGTGACGGCAGTCCAGGGTGTATCCATGGCCCCGTGTCTGCTGGGGTTTGCAACTAAAACACCTAAAAAAAAATGGACAACCGGCAGTTTATTAGTCTAGCTTCATTCAGCTGATGAAGTCACACTCAGTGAGCTCAGGTACAGCACTTGATATTAAACGGAGGTGCATGCCACAGTACATTACTTGTTAATGCATTTTGCTGAAAATAACAATTTTCCATCTTGTAGTTTGCAAGCAGCAAGTGTTCTCCGCTGTACCAGATCTATAATTCAGAGAGGAGGACATGGCCACGCTAACCCGGTTTAATGAAGCGGCGAATCTGAGTATGACTCATGTTATTGGAGCGCTTTGTGTCTTTTTAGCTCCAAGGCAGGGAAGCCGAGTTATCTCCTTCACCATCAGAACCCGAACATTGACATGCACAGAACACAGACCCAGATAGATGTACACGCAGCCACACAGACTTCAAAGCCTTTTATCTCAGGCGGTTGAAACAGAGGGTCAGGATTATTCAGAAGAGGGTTTTGGAGACATCCGAGGAGTGAACCATGAATCAAGTTCGACAGAGCCAGGCTTTTTTTTTGCCTCAGCCGCCTTGACAAAGCCTACAAACCCAGTCAGGGATAACAGGTACCTCGACTATAGTTATGAACTTGCTTTGTCAATCAAGCTTCTTCTTCAAGCTGTGTGCAAGTTCCCATACAGAGAGTTTGGTGTCATTTAACTGTGCTGCAGAGGAGAATGGCCAGACTGGTTCAAGATGATAGAATGGCAACAGTAACTCAAATAACCACTCGTTACAACCTAGGTATGCAGAAGACCATCTCTGAACCAACAACATGTCGAACTTTAAAGCAGCAGAATATAGCGAGAATGAAAGCGTGATGCTATCATGTCGATATGGACCAAAATCTCTGAGGAATGTTCCCAGCACCTTGTTGAATCTATGCCACCAACAATTAAGGCAGTTCTGAAAGCAAAAGGGGTCCAACCTGGTACTAACAAAGTGTACCTAATAAAGTGGCCAGTGAAAGTATTTATTTTACCATTAAGTTTTTTATAAATGTGACAGCTGCGCATTCTTCAAACTTAATGCAGCAGATTTAAACATTATTCTCAGAAACTGCATTTACTGTAGGTATACTGACACTGTCCCATAATAAAGGATACATAGAAGTCATTTTAGTTTTGGGGCAAATCAAAGTGAAATGGATTTTATGGATTGAATGTTATCTGTGATGAAAAACCAACAGACTCATCAATTTTCTCATTAGTTCCATTAGATAAAATATACCAGCAGTGTAAAAGAGACTTCAGAAAATAAGCACCAAGCATAGAAAACATAATCCAAAGAGGTAACAATCATATACAGTGTATATATATATATATATATATATATATATATTTTATTAATCCCCCTGAGGGGAAATTCAATGTTTTCACTCTTGCTTGTCAATTACACACAGGTCCGAAAGGCACACACATGCATAAACAGGATCTATACATGCACAAAGTGGAGAGATGTCAGAGTGAGGGGGCTGCCTTGGTCAGGAACCCCGAGCAGTTGGGGGGTTCGGTGCCTTGCTCAAGGGCACCTCTGTAGTGCCCAGGAGGTGAACTGGCACCTCTCCAGCCACCAGTCCACACTCCATATTTGGTCCGGACGGGGACTCAAACACCCTCCGGTTCCCAACCCAAGTCCCTATGGACTGAGTTGCTGCTAGTAGAACTAGAGCTAGTAGACGCATGATTAATTAAAATAGCAGTAGTATTCAGATTAATAATATAGTGAACTATAAATGTATAATGCTGCCTGTGGTTTCAAAGAAGGCTTTGTTTGGACCAGAGGACACTACAAACACATTCAGTAGTTCAGTGAGAGCTAAAACAACCTTGAAATTAAGATAAAGTGATATTTTTGCTCATATTTTTTATATCACCAACTCAATGCATGTAAGTTCCTCGTGGCAACACAATGCATACAGTTGGCTGTACTGTCATTGCACAGCTTCGTTCGGTGGCATTACGAATGTAACGTCCTGGCTGAACAAGTTTGGGTATGTAATGTATTCCCTCAGCTTAGAATCTGCATCTCTCACAGATTGACTATTGACTACAAAGTGACCAAATGGCAACCTCTGGAGCTGACAAATTAAGCCAACATGCCAGTGCCAAAAACTGCAGTTCCACAAATGGCCACTTGAGGCAAGTAAGTCCCCATAGGCCCCCATTAACTATGCCTATACTCATCCATTTCAATCTAGGGATGTCCCGATCGTATCAGCCGCCGATATTAGCAAAAAACGTGCATCGGTATCAGATCGGACTGCATGGAAAAATGCCGATCCCAGAACTCCGATCCAGTTTTTCATGGAATTTGATGATCCAGGTTTTCCGGCCAGCCCAGCGCTCCACGATTCAAGCAGTCCATTCCAGTGATCCGCTCCAGCACTTACTATCAATCCACCAGGCCAGCATGCAGACACACAGGAAACAGCAGCACCAGGCTGGCACTGACACTACTAAAATAGCTAAAAAGGAAAGGCTGCATTGTTTGTTAAATGTCAACAATGTCTTGTCTTGTTGTCTTCTTGTGTTAATCTATTTTTTATTTATTAGGGGGCCAAAGCACAAGTGTGTGGAGTCTTGCTGCTATTTTAATTTCAATGTTAGACATTTTAAAGATTTCTTGTGTTGATTTATTTTCTATTTATTAAGGGGCCAAAGCAGCCAAAGCAAACCAGCTATATTTTTTATTTAATGTTAATGTTCAAGTTTAAAGTTTGTTTATTTAACCCTGTTAACAATAAACAGGTCAGTTTCTCATACCAACTGTTGTGGATCATTCTAACTAACCTGATTAAGTAGTTGTTCTTGTTAGAGTAATATCGCTTGATCAAACCATTTCTAACATGACTGACAACAAAATAAGTGAAGTGTATAATACGCACTTGGATCGGATCGGTATCGGTATCGGCCAAAACTCAAGGCTGTAATATCGGTATCGGATCGGAAGTGAAAAAGCTGGATTGGGACATCCGTATTTAAATCTGATTAAGGCTTATGGTTATGCAAAGTTAAGGGTGTGGATGCTACTCTGATGTCACCCCTTCAGTTTGTGGACTGACATTTTGAAGCCTCAAGTTCGCCAGTTCGGCCGTTGCTATCTTGGTTTTCTAGAGCAAAAATTGACCATATTTGGATGAGAGGGTGGAGCTGGGAAGAAGTGAGGGATGGATCTGATTCATAGACTGTAGGGACGCCTTACAGAAAGCCTGTCACTAAAAGCGGCTCCGCCCTTAATTATGCCTAACTTTGGGCCTTAATAAAATGTAAATGGATGAGATATAAAAGAAATTCACCCCCTGTTCAGTTTTCATGAATGTTGAAATTAGCTGGAGACCAAAACCATTTTTGTACCAGGCTGTAAACGTGTGTATTTCTGCTGTAATGTTGGGCATTTTAACATGGGGGTCTATGTAGATTGACTCTGTTGATTGACAGTTTTTGGCGCTTCAGATTTGGCTTCATTTTAAGCGTTGGAGGTTTCTGCTTGGTTGACAATCATGGCGACAGTTGGTCAGGTACAGGCTTAGAGGTAACTGTTGATATTTCAGCGTGTTATCAGTTCATGAAAGTTAATTGTGACGTGTTGGTTGCATAAAAGTCTTGCTCAGCGTTCCTCTAAGTAGTTGAATATTAAGTTTTCCAAGAAAGTACATTTTGTTTTAATGCTTTCAAACCTTTTTGCCACCAAAAATTAGCATTAGCATTGGTGTTATCACAGGTAACCATAGCTGTAAATGCACTGTGCTAATCAAGCTAACAGCTAGCGTTAGGGTTAGCTTCCCCTTCTTGTCCAAATATGGTCGCTTCTGGCTTCAAAAATTCAAGATGGTGACGGCCAAAATGCCAAACTCGAGGCCTCAAAATGGCCACAAACCAATGGGTGACACAACGTTGGCTAGATCCATTATTCTATACAATCTGTGAGAGTGATGCTATTTCCAAAAGAGCTGCTTAGTGAAAGACACTGTTTAGCCAAAGCCTGCAGCTTTTGAAGCCACAATGGTGGCACCGTAGAACACGGGTTCCCTTCACAGCAGCAGTGTTCCTGGTTTGAACCCAGGGTAGGGTATTCGAACCCCGGGGTGGGGGTGCCCCTCAGTGTGAAGTTTGCATGTTCTCCCTGTGTCAGCGTTGGCTTTCTCTGGGTACTCCAGCTTCCTCCCACAGTCCAAAGACATGCAGGTCAATTGGTGACTCTAAATTGTCCGTAGGTGTCAATGTGAGTGTGAATGGTTGTCTGTCTCTATGTGTCAGCCCTGTGATAGTCTGGTGACCTGTCCAGGATGTACCCTGCCTCTCGCCCAATGTCAGGGGGGCCCCCTGTGACCCCTAACAGGATAAGCGGTTACAGAAAATGGATGAATTGAAGCCAAAATTCAGAACAAAGGCCTTGCAGCACAGGTTACCATGGAGATATACCTAGGTTAAAAGAGAGAGAGAAGACCTTCGTGACAAGGAAAACTCTGGCCTTAGGCTCAACATACCTCGCTACAGCCCCCTGGATGTGTCCTTCACATTCTGTTTTCAGTGTTTAACAGTAATATGTTATTAACTGGATATAGAGACAAGTCAGACTGTCGCACTCCACACATAAAAGCTGTCATGAACTGGCTGTAGGATGAATCACCACTATGCAATTATCAATTGGAAGCAGCAAAACAGACATTAATTTATATGAATAGCTGGCAAATTAGTGCTCCATGACAGGCTGCAGTGTAGTGTTACATTTGTTATGAAGCTGCAGTTCATCATATCAGATCAGTTTCACACATTTTTTTTAGCTCCACGGCGCTTATTAAGTTCTCCTTTATCACCATATTATATCACATGCGCGGTGACAACTGACAAATTAAAGAGTTTCTACACTTGTTCACTAAAAGCAAAGTTTGGGGTTAAAGGCTGTCAGCAGTAACAAGGTCAATTGTGATGATCAAATGAAAAGTAAAAAGCTATTAAACCATTGCACCGCCTTGGGTCTTGTAAAAGGTGATGAATTCTAAACAGACTTGGTGCCAAAACGTCACAGCGGAGTTGAATCCTCATTTTTCACGGTGGTGGTAAACAACAGGCTGGCAGTCAGTTTGTCTGTGAGTAATTGGCTTTTATTATGTTGCCTCTTTCTCAAGCAAAAACCCATTACCTGTGTCTTTATAAAAATCTGAGGTGTCAGTAATCAATAGCTGTCATGAGGGGCAGTGAGGTACCAAAGCTTTGTCGTTGTAAAGTTTGGTTTCTTTGTTTGGATTTGGGAGGAGCGGGGTTCACGGTTCATTACAGAGTCATCGCTTAAAAGGAAAGGACAGCTCGCCCTCCGCTTGACGGATTCAGATTCTGCTCAAGTCTGCGCTCTGCCCGCCTCTCCTCCTTCATCTCTTTCCACTTGGTATGGATGGCTTTGATTTCGCTTTAGGATAAGAACCTGAAAGGTCACGCAGCCGTTTGTCTCTTCATCCTTCACCCCTTTATGCAGTTTCTTGCTTTCGGCGTGTCTCTGAAGCCGTCCTCTGTATCTCTCTTTTCTCTGCTCCTCTCTCTCCATCACCCTTTCTTTTCATTTTAAAGTCTGATTCTTGTTTTCTGTCAGGTCCTCTTTGGACCTACATTAGTTTGAATTCATTCAGACAGCATGTTATTTCCTCTCTCAAAGATTCCACCTCCTCACCTCTTTCATCTCAGACATATCCAAGAAATGTTTCCTGTATTGCCTCCCTGACCGGCCGCGGCGCCTTTTCACACATTACTCAGCTGTAATCATTCATTTTAGCTAATCATTCCTTCCCGTCATTAGTTTCCTCAGTCTTCATTAAGCTTGTTTGCTCACTTGCGGCAGATGTGTCTGGAAAGAAATTGCTAAAAAATATATCGCAGGGCAATTATTGTCTCTGATGCATGCCTGAAGAATTTAGCACTGACGCAGGCAACATCAAAGACTGTCACACATCTTAACTTGCCTTGGTTATACACTTTCCAAACTTCCTCACACATGAAACAGAAGAAATAAAATATCACTTGTACAGTATAACTCATTCTCATACATAATCCATGAGGGGAATGACAGCTTTGCCAGAGCTGGCAGGTGGAAGAGGTTTGATCTCTCCATTTGTTCCTCACTATCCTGCTGTTTTACCCACTGTACCTGTGGAGCAGCAGGACATTGTTCGACACATTTTAGTCTGATACAACTGTCAAAAATGTCGGATGACAAAGCGTGAATTACAGTGAGCATTTGTGCACCGACCTAACGCTGCAATTTGTTTACAACCACAAAGTGTGGACTGAAAAATGTAGGTAGATGTCACAACTCAGCAAACGGAGTAATACAATGTTCTCTGAGCCTGAGTGTTCCCTGCTGTAGAAACAGCACTGCAGTGGCCAGTATTTATGTGCGTATGTGTGTGTGTGTGTGTGTGTGTGTGTGTGTGTGTGTGTGGGGTCAGGGCCTGGCTGCATCAGCCATTCTCACTGCTCAGGCTCCCCAGGCACCAGCTGCCTCTCCAGCCTCCTCTCCCCCACCTCTGTGCCATCACCCCTCCATGCTGCAGGGACAGTCACACACTCAGAATTGAAGGGCTGAAAATCGAACCTTCATACTGAGACGACATGTAATGGTGGTTTCCTGTGCGCGGCAGGCTGGTGTATCAGCCAGTGTTGGCTTATTGCAGATCTGTCTGAATCAACTTATGCAAGAAAATGCAGCACAGAAGCACACACCAGTCCTCTTCTCTGTTCACCACAGTAGGGAGGAGACAGTTACCAGTGTCGCCATATATCATAATGAAAAACAGATGGTTAGTATGACAGTTTTAAATTTTAATTATCATTAAAACTCTGTTCAATTACTGCACTTTGAAAAACTCATGGTAAATTCTGTCCAGCAACAACTAAAGTTAGCAACAGTCTCTCAGACACAGGTGCAGCATGCAACATGGGTTGAAAGTATGAGATGCGAATCATCAGTCGGACACCCCTGAGTCAACTGAGATTGCTTCCAGTTGCAGTGCACTTTTGGGGATGTTTTGGTCCTCAGATTTTGCTTCAAAATGAGCGCTCTTTCTTTCACAATACTGTGCGGTACAGATTGCTGCAGGTATGATGCAGTGGCACGGAGGAGGAGAGACTTTACCCTGTAAAGCTTCGAGATAGCATTTTCTTCTCTCTCGTTAGCGCAGTTAGCTTATACGATATTACACAAATGCTGCTGTTACGCTGAACATCCCACTGAGCCTGTTCAAACTTAAAAACTTTATATGAAAAAAAAGAACTTAATGTCAAGTATTTGTATTGAACAGCCAAATCTGATTCGACTGACATAATGCTAAGTCGGGTACAGCCCTAGGATTCAGGATTCAGGATTCAGGATATCTTCATTATCCCTGAGGGGCAATTTGTTGTGCAGTCAGTGGTATCGTACACACATCAACGAATGAATAATTTACATACAATGAAAGACATCACACTGAGTTAGTAAAGAAAATATCACATGAAAGGGTCATGTCAAGTGGGGTTTGTTTGCGTCTATGAAAACATGGCAGAGGGCGGTGACAGTGCTCTGGAGATTTTCAGCCTCATTGTTTACAGAGTGGGCGTGCAGCAGGCAAACCCAGTGATGCTACTGGTCCCCATCCTCATCTACAGTGACACAGACACTCTGGCAAGACGGGCTGCTTATGTGCCGATATAAAATAAGACTGGTGGAATTATTTCAGTGTGTCAGTACTTACTGAACATTTTCAGCACATATATACCGTGATTATACTGATAACTGTGATCATTTTGGTTACAGTCATAGTGAATTTTTCGTTTCACTACAGAAGCTCCCTGTTGCAGCTCTCCTCAAAGTCAAGAGTCTGATTCTGGCCGTCAGGGCCGTGAAAGGAACTACTTCTTCCTCCCTTCAATCCTGGTCAAACCCTACACTCTAACCTGGCCTTTGCGCTCCTCTGCTTCTGGATGATTGGCCTCCCTGTCACTCTGTCACCCTGTTGTGGCTCATTTTGGTCAGAGCTCTTATCTTCTATTCTAGCTTCACAGTGGTGGAATGAACTCTCGAGAGAAGTCAGGACAGCCGATCCAGGGTGTTAAAAACCCCCCCTTCAGGCTTCACCTCGACACCCCACACTAGGAATTCCATTTTGTTTCTTTAAAACAAACAAAGCAAAACAAAAAAAGTGATGTAGTGATCTCACATGCTTTTAGCTTTTATTTGGGAGGAAGGTGCTTCAGATTTTGATAGTATCGAGCTGTTGTTGCAACTTTGGACCAAAGCTCCTGCCAAATGAATGAATGTAATGCATCCTGGTGGCCTAGCAGATAAGACGCCAGTGTACAGATTTATAACCTGGTTGATATTAAGCCAAACACCAGAGCAGTATACTGAATTTTACCACAAGTGAATTGCACTTGACTTAGCAGCTGCGGCTGGGTGGAACATAATGAGACTGTGGCACTGAGGCTCTGTTACTACCTCTGCTGCAGGTGTTGTGGTGAAGCACGTTTGAAGCAGAACAGCGTGGCTGACTAACGGTGCAACATTCCCACCTTGAGCAGGCCTTGAGAGAGCCCTCTTGTCTCGTCACCCCAAAAAACACATGAACTTTCTAGTAAACAAACACAACTTGCACCGTGTGCATCTTTGTCCCTCTACCCTCTACTGAAATCTGACTTCCTTCACAGTTTGTCAGACACTAGTGGCTCTGTTAATATTATGTTAATCATGTTGTCATATTGCTTATTACTAACGCAATACAAGTTGGATTTTGTGGCTTGATGCCGTCGGCTGTAGGCTACATTTTGACTTCCCGCAACGTGTCATAATGACGAATACCAGTTCAGCTGGTTCACATAAAATCGGTTTAAGCTCGTACACAAGACCGGACTGGCAAAACTGGAAACTGATCCAACTCTACACACCATATACATGTTCAATTCCAGCTGGGCACTCTCATTACATGTTGTACCATCTCTCCAACCCCGTGTTTCCGGTCTGCAATGCAAAATAACCTTAAAAAAAGCCTGAGGTATGTTGGATGACATTTAGAAATAGTATAATTATGTAATGCTCCCCGTAGACCTTTATAACCAACTTTAAAGAATCCTTGTAAAAATGTTTATGTTGTGTTAAAAAGTGTGCTTTTGATTTGGGTTGAAGAACATGACCTTTCATTATGAGAACATAGCTATAGCATATTACATTTTTTAAAAGACCAAATTTATATTGGTCAATATATCGTTATCTGCTTTTTAATGTCTCAAATATTGATAAAGGTATTGGCTTCCAACATCTGGTGGCATGTGGCAAAGCAAATCAACATTATTATTCTAACTTAGAAGAAAAGGTTCTTTACCATAGATCTGTAGAAACTGCATTGGCCTTCATGCTTACTGTAAAGATGATTTAATCACTGACACCACAGAATATTAATTTCCACTGTAGTTAATTAAAAACAACACACAAATGAACCTTAAAGCCATTTAGACACAGTAAAAAGCACCACAAATAAAAGCTTTTCATGAAAGATATACACTTCATTGTTCAATAATTAAAATCTGCTGCATACTGAATTTACATTAGATAAAAAGGAATCCAGTTTTAGCCTAAGTGCAGCGCTCTAACGAACGCATTTCCATTTGAACAGATGTGCTTTGTTTAGAAGGATGGTTTGGCAGACCTTCTCCCTGTCTGGTCCAATTACCCAGAATGCAGTTTGCACCTTACATCGCTAGTGACAGCATCAGAGATTATTCTAACCTCATAAATGATATTCATTATGGAGCTTGTTCTCAGTCATCACGCCACTAATGAGCCCCTCATTGCATTGTTTGTCAGCTGGAACAATGCTGTTTCAATGAAAATACAAAACATGACCACTGGAAGGTCTCAAAGACTAACCTTGGTTTGTTGCCAGGGGGGATGTGGAAAGATTGTAGAGGAACACATCTGATTTAAAAAACAGAAATTATATTTTGATAATAAAAAACAAACACTGAAGGCTAGGTGTAGGGATTGAGAGTGTATGAAAGCTGTTTAGCAAGCAAAAAAGCTAATGCTAAATGCATACAGTTCAAATAAATAGCTATAATTGTAGTAATATTAGTTACTGTATTATAGTAAAGTAACTGATGAATAGTTGAAGTCCTTAGCTCAAAGTAATGGATAAATGGTTGAGAAAAAATGTCATGTTTCTGCCATATATAGTGGTAGTAGTACAAACACAAACTTGACCAAACTGATTTAAACATTAGCCGTGGTTCAACCTGATAAAAAACATATCGTTCTGATTAGAGATTACAACTTTACATGAACGCTAATTAAAGTGATCCATAAAGTGTGTAAAGTAGAGCACTGCCCGCTCTGAGTGGACTTGTGGCCATTACCGCCCGCTCCTGCAGAGCGTGTTATCTATTCCTGATCATATTCACAGGGTGTGTCTTGGCTCCCGCCCGCACCCCGCAAGCATTCTGACCATACAGTACATGTCCGCACAATAGATTCCTTATTAATAGACTGAGTGTTCTCTCATCTCACAGGGCAAACACATTATTTTACCATGGTGCCTGTCAGCAATAGATAGCGAAATTATGTTCTAGTTCAAAGGTATGTTTATTATTACAGTTTTTCTGCAGGCCTTTAATTCCTTTCACACAAAACTGTTGCTCAGCAAAGATCAGGAAATACAATTAGTTTTTTTATTAAAGCCAGTATGAATATTATTTGTTTAAAAATTAGGCTTCAGATAATATATCAATTATAAATCATTCATTCGATCTAGCTCCGACAGCACATCAGAGAGAGTGAGTTATGGCAATGGAGGACTACAGCACCCGGCACACCAACACACCACTTTATCCTGTTAAAACAACTCACAACATGAATTCATTTTTATGATTAACCCTTCTAATTCTTTTGAAGCAAAAGCAAATAAACTGCTTAGCAACCAGACCAGGGACCCACATGTTGGGGGGATTTTCTACTACAGGCAGCAAAGATGTAACCACCTGTCCCTGTGAAATGTATGTTTGGTCCCGCTGGATCCCACTCCCATTGCAGTCCTCTATCCCAAGGCATTTAATCACAATATAACTTTTTTTGACTAGTGCAAAGTGGTTCACTAGTGGTTCACTAGATGTTACCATTTAGCAGTGAATGTCTCATAAAACAGGCTAATACTGGTCGCTACAGATGATTTGTTATAACCAGCGACTCCACAGGTCAGCCTGTAACAATAATGTTATATAAGGCGACTGCTTCATAATCAAAGAATACATTTATTAATCGTAGCACTAAAATGGGAACCTAGCACCAGCAGAGTGGCAAATATTTTTTTAAACTGACAATCTATTCTCTGTCAAAATCAGTCGAGGGAGGCAGAAGTAAACAGCTGTTGGCCTAAAGTTACCCCAACATGGGATGGCATGCAGAATATATTTATTTGAACCAGAGAGAAACGATCAAATTTAGCGTTTACATGGTAATTTCATGCTAATGTTTTCCCATTGAACGGATAATCAAAGGTTTACACCACACCACTCAACCCTTCTGAATGAGGTGGTCACATGAGGCTTTTATTCTGATTATTGGATATAATACTATATATACTGTAGATATGCTACTATAACAAAAAATAATGTTGATAAACATCATTATAAAATTCAATTGAACACATTTGAAACGTGACAGGTGGTGCTAATGAATACTTGAGATCACCTGCCAGGGCCGAGGGGGAGCCTGTGACTAAAAAAAAATAAAAAAGTTATATAATATGGAAATAAAATCATTAAAAAGTTAAATGTTTTGCCATGTAGGCTGACCCTTTGATCACATCCTGGAAGGCTTAAGGCTGCACTGTAAGCAAAGATGTATAATTAACAACATGCTTCATACTAAACGCACTGTAATCTGGATCAAACCGCCCGTGTGCCAACTAGAGCAGATTGGCAGGAAAAGGAGGAGGGTGGGGGGGAGCTGGGTTGTTCTTTTGCTTTACAGCCAACTGTGCATTTTGCTGTATTTCATGATCTTTCGGCATGTCTCTTTAGAGGCGGTCCAGACGGTAAAATCAATTGGCCAGTGTGTTGGAGTTTTGGACGAGTTTTAGCTGCATCGTGGGGGCCATAGAAATCGAGTCCAGCGGTGGCTTGTAGTTGTTTTTGTTGCCGTCTTTATGGGATCATAAAACCGCTGCAGTAATCTCACTATCTCTTTCATCTCTGCCCACAGGCAAACAGACGTGCCCTCCAGAGAAATTTGACTGTGGGGGATCCACCAACAAGTGTGTCTCGTTGTCATGGAGATGTGATGGGGAGAAGGATTGCGAGAACGGGGCGGATGAGGAGGACTGCGCGTCTGGTGAGTTTGTTAAAGGTGGCTGTCAGTTCTCCGCTATGATGTATATAACCTAAATGAAACACACGCGCCATTGTGTCTGCTGATTTTACTTTTGGCTGCCAGCTGTTTTCCAAGAGGGTGTCTTAAATCAAATAATGGCAGTGACAAATGTGCAGAAGTGGATGACTTGATGAGGCTCAAAGTCAGTCGACGAAGGAGAACACAGATTCCTCCTTTTTTGTATTTTATGGGGTTTCATCCTTTCTGATCTCACTTATCATCCAGAGGCTTTAGACATTAAAGCACAGCAGGGAGCACTCTATATAATTAGAGGGATTTGAAGTGAGGTTTGAGTTTTAAGCCAGCTGCACTCCAGTCCTCTTTGAAGTGGAATGGTTTTTGGTGTGGAGTATCAGTAAATTTGCAGCTTTCTGTTGATATTTGTAGGGTTCTGTCATTACATTTTGAACCCTGAGTCTTTAGCCTCTCCACTGCAGGGCCCCTCAGAACCATCAAAAATTACATCACCTCCTACCCAGCCAATCAGACAACTCAACCGTGCGCTGCCCCAACCCCCCGTCCCCTGCAGGGACTATACTTGCCCTACTTCTGAGGCGCCGTGAAGAATCGGCTTCTTCTTTTCTCCCTCTCCCTCGCTTCTCCACGTCAAGAAAAATTGATTGAGGCAACAGAGCTGTAGGGGGTGTGGTGTTTAGACTTTGAAGATGGTGCAAAATGGCACGTGGCGGCAAATTCACAGAGGGAGGAAGAGAAAAAAAAGCCATCTCCTTATTATCCTATATAAATGATGATGTTCGTCTTTTCAGGCATCTGCTCCCTGTCAGTTGTTTGTGTATGTGTGGGTGTTGAGATTATGACTGGCTGGCGTTGAAGCAGTTTATGTGTATTTGTCGGGAATACACACAAGTTTGAATCTTTATTTAGAGAGGAAGCCAAATCAATTTGGCATAAAATTAAAACATAAATCAAAGAAATTGTCCTCTTGAATAGATATTTACCCTCTCCTCCTTGAAGGATACCTGTGATACAAACCCTTTTATCTTGTTTTGCAGTACAGATATTTTGTTACCAGATCAGCCTGGAAGTGGCCTGTCAGCGAGGCCCCATCTCAAAGTGGCCCCACGCACTCTTGCCAGAGCAAGTGGTAGTGATTCCATTGACTTTAGATCTAATGCCTTCTTAGCTTAGATGGCTTTTCACTGCGCTGTCCATTGAGACCCAGTCTAGCCTGTGCTAATCCTTTTTTCATTCTAATGTCTGTATTGATGCGGCAGTCTTAAGCTCCTCAGCAGTGACATGAGGGCAGACAGCAGGCTGCCGCCCACCCAGGCAAGAGCCAAACCCCCTCCAGAGGTAAACTCCACTCAGTGTGACCAGGAGGGAGAAGTTGACTCTGACACCAGAGCAGCAAAGTGCTGGATAACATTGCAAATTAGGACTATTAAGTGCTGCTCAGGCTAGTTTATGTGAAGACTGATTAGGCCCAATGCCAGCCTGAAAGATGGCATCTAGATCAAGTGCAAGAAGCTGTTACCCTAATCTCTAGGTACCAAGCCTTAAATCTCCTGTGTTGTTATGTGGTCCAGCCCACATAAGGGATAATGTCCATATTGGACATTGCTGCATTACATTTATGTCACACATCAGTGGTCATTCTAATGCAGTAAATAGCCTGATATTCATATAACTACACAGATCAGCCACAACATTAAAGCCACTCACAGCTGGAGTGAATAACATGCATCATTTTGTTACGACGAATGTTTTGCCGGGAAACCTTGGGTCCTGGCATTCGTGTGTTGACATGCAGTACCCACCCAAACACCTTTGCAGACCAAGTGCAGCCCCTCATGTCAGCAGCACTTCCAGATGGCAGTGGCACCCCTAGCAGTACAGTTCACAATGCTACACAGCTAAAACTGCTCACAAATGACCCGAGGAACATGACAAAGAGCCCAAGACATCGACCTGGCCTCCAAATTTAAAAATCAGTTCATTTTAAAATGTGTTCATTTCAACTGTCCCTTGTGTTTGAAACAGTTTTTGACTCCATGTAATTCCTCATATCCACTTAGACATATGTAATATCCCTTTTTCTTTGTCCCCAGAATTTTCAAAGAAGTTGGACATAGGTCATTCCAATACAGAGCTCCATCTGATTAGAATCATTTTCCTCTTTTCTTGAGATCTTTTACCTCTATCCACTGCTTCAGGACTTCAGGACAGCAACAGCTGAGGGCAGGGGGTCTGAATGGGAGATGGTGAACGAGACATCTGAATCTGTGTACTTGTAGTGTATGTTTGTGTTCTGTATTTCTGTCTGAGGACCCCCTTGAAAATGAGATGCTACATTTTAAGAGACTATCCTTTCAATAAATTCAAATTTGCCAGATCTCCGTCTGTTCAAGCATCTGTGTGACGTGCCAGGACACCCCCAGAGGTCCTGTGTGTTTGCCTCGACAGGTCAGAACGAAGTCCGATCCACAGTGGGGCCTCCTTGGAGCACTGGCATGCTCCATGTACGCTCAATCGGATTAGGATCTGGGGAAATTGGAGGCCAGGTTGATGCCTTGAGCTCTTTGTCACGTTCCTCTGGCCACTCCTGAGCAGTTTTTGCCATGTGTCACGGTGCGTTGTGCTGCTGGTGGGGGTGCTGCCATCAGGGAATGCCATTGCCATGAGGAGGTCTGCTTGGTCTGCAACAGTGTTTGGGTGGGTGGAGCATGTCAAGTGGCATCCACATAAATGCCAGGACCCAAGGTCTCCCAGCATAACATTGCATTGTAACATTATGTTATTAACTTCACCTGTCACTGGGTCTAATTTTTTGGATGATCAGTGGATATTTAACCCTAACTCTGCACAGTTTTCCTTATTGTAACTAAGGTTTTTAATGCCTCAACCTAACTAGACCTTACCTTCAGCATAATCCATGTTTTGCTAACTTGTCAAATCAGCAGTCTTGATGGTACAGGTGTGCCGAATAATTGAAGTTCTGAAAAACAAAATGTTCAGCGGTTTGATGCGATTTATTGGTCCATCTAAGTCCCAACCCTCACCTAGGGTCATGAGCTCTGGGTAGTGACTGAAGGAATGCCATTGCGGATACAAGCGGCTTAAATGAGTTTCCTCTGTGGGGTGTCTGGGCTCAGCCTTAGAGATAGGGTAAGGAGCTCAGATATCCGGAGGG
The DNA here is from genome assembly GCF_006386435.1 of Epinephelus moara. Lineage (NCBI taxonomy): Eukaryota > Metazoa > Chordata > Actinopteri > Perciformes > Serranidae > Epinephelus > Epinephelus moara. Next base: position 18,004,228 of record NC_065526.1, read on the forward strand.
AGCTCTGAGTAGAGACGCTGCTCCTTCTTGTCAAAAGGGGTCAGTTGAGGTGGTTCGGGCATCTGATCAGGATGCCTCCTGGGGGCCTCCCGTTGGAGGTGTTCTGGGTATGTCCCACTGGTAGGACCCAGAACATGCTGGAGGGATTAAATATCTCATCTGGCCTGGGAACGCCTTAGGATCCCCCAGGAGGAGCTGGAAAGCGTTGCTGGGGAGAGGGATGTTTGGGGCGCTTTGCTTGGCCTGCTGCCCTGCAACCCGGCGGATAAGCTGATGAAAATGGATGGATAGACCGAAATGTTGTAATTCTAAATCACGTTTATTGCCAGTAAAAGGACTGTGTGCGGGAATTTTTCCTTCTCTGCCTGTAGACATTTCCTCCCATGAACCTGTCTACAAGAAATTGAAGGTGTGCATGAGCCTTGACAGTCACGATCTGTGCTGCGTGGTTAAGTGTTTTAAGTGACACAAAATGTGTGTAAATGCAAACTTAAAAGAAGTTATAGTTCACAGAATCAGCGGATAATAATTGCCTTGCTTGTCAAAAACACTACTTTGCTGTATTACTCTTAAGCACTGCAGACAGAAGGCTTTAGATCTTTCACATTTACAGTCATTTGAGGCGATAGACGAGTGGTAGAAATTACCAATTGGTTCGTGTGAGTGTGTATGTGTATGTGTGTGTGTTGCGGGCTAGCTGTTGGCACAGGGGCAGCTGGAGAATTCACTTCAAAGCAACATTAACTCGGCTGTATGTTTGGGTTTAGAAGGAGAAGATGAATGAATGAAGATGTGTGAAGTGATGCGGTGGCATTCGAACAAAACCCAGAATAAAGCTATTTTATGAACAGTGTATGTTTGTCCAAATGCATTTTTCTCCTGCCAGCCGGCGAAAGGCTCAGCTGCAAACCTCAGCGAGTGAGGCTGTAAATGTAGTCACAAATCATCTTTGGGTGCAGTTAATTCAAAATATTGAGGCATAAATGGAAAGTGTCAGCATCATTGAGCATCAGATGTTGAAGGGACTCCCCATGTGTAAACAAGAACTAAGAACTACGCTACGATGTTTGTCCCTTCCACAGCAGAATCAACATTGTTTGAGATAAAACCCAGTGGCTCTGTCATCTTTACTCTTTCACACCTGCTGTGTTTAACCATGTAATTGTGGTTACACGCTCATTCAGACGTGCTGTTTAGATAATCTGTAAGTGGTGAAAATCCCCTTACAGGAGTCTGCAGTCTCCTGGGTCTGCATTATCTAATTTTTTGTACTTTTTGAAACTGAAACTCCCACAGGAATTCCCTCTTCCTGCAGCGACAGGCCAGGTGTGCTCAGGTTTAAAAATGAACAGAGCTTTTAGTTCTGCACCATCTCTTTTTCTCGTGTTCTTAATAGGCAGAAGTGATAGAAACTACCGCGCTGCACCACCTGAGGTGTGTGGCATACTTTCAACAGGGTTCAGACACCATCCACCTTCACCACTTTATTTTTGCATTCAGCTCTCACAGTTCACCATTAGTGTTACACCATTAATGCAGCTAAAAGGTTTCCTTTTTTAGACTGACTTATTACAAACAAACCAAGAGACACGTATCATTTACTGGGCAGTTTGGTGACCTGGCCTCCTGCAGTGCCGTGTTGACCAACCTGGGAAAATCAATACACTTTATTAAAGTGACCGTCGTATCAATTTACGCACCACTTCACTGCACCTTGTGGCTAAATTTATCCTCTCTGGTGGTCAAAATAGTTGGTTAGATGAAATTAGGTCTTTCACACCTCAATATAAATGGGGCAAATGGCTGCAGTCAAACAATTTGCATCAGTATTTTGTTTTGTTTTACTCTATTTTCAGTGAGGAGCTGCCAAAACTTGAAGGCTGATTCCTTTACACTTTTAATGATCAGCAAAAGAAAGGCATACAGTTGTTCAGGTTAACCTTTGAATTTATACAAGTGTTACAAATATGCTGTCACATAGGGCTACACAATTAATTGAATATTAATCCCTGTCACAATTTTGACTTCCCACAAATGAATGAACATGGTTTTCGGCTATTTTGACGTTTAAATTGTGTGCTCCACCCATAGAGTCCTCCGCTTCATATCAAATCAAGCGTTTCTTAAACTGCCAACGGCGGCCACTGTCATGCCGCTACACCTGATTGCTCTGAGACGACAAGGGAAGCTGAACTTCCCCTAAAATTTCATAGACGAAATGCACTATTGAATTTACATTAAAATAAGAATTTACATTGCATCAAATGTGTGCTAGGATGCGTTTCACATCATGACTATGATGTTCAAACGTCAGCTGTTTGTCACCAGTTTTCAAACGCGACCTCCCTGTCATACATTCTCGTGTCAGCACGGTGGACACGGAGCCTCCAAGCATTCCTATGAGACAGCGCTGAGCAGGTTTTTTTCATGCAGCAAAGCGAGACGGTCATTGGATAAATGCGACAAAATCGTCACTTCCAGGGAGGCTCAGCTTCCCTGGGACCTAATGGAGCGGTAGGCGGGAGAGGATGCTCGGTGTATGCATGATGATTGGAGGAACTGTCTAAGGCTGAACCCCTTTGTGATTGACAGCGCTTCTGAAATACACACCAGCATTTTGAGCTCAGGCCTATGCGTATATATTTGCGAGTGGAGTCTTCTGACAGAGTGATGTCCAGAGTTCCTTATTTCCATAAGCGATATAGCTCATTTTCACCGTTTGTAGAGTACACACACAACACACACTGTAAATAAAGACACAAACGTTGCGTTGCTGTGGTTCTGTGGCAGGAGTGTGGTTGAAAAACGGCTTCAATTAAATGTTCCTTTTATAAGTTACTGCCTCGCTACAATATGACAAATCTTATGATGTTTGAAAGACCAGCAGCTGCCACTGCGCTACACCCACCTGGCAGCAACAGCCTGTGAAAAACTTTCCTGAATCTTGCGACTGCAGGTGGGCAGAACAAAAATCATTCTTTCATCAACCACCATTGTTTGGAAGTACAAATCATATCCAAAGAGTGCTTGAGACTTGTGTCCGTGCTGCAAAGCAACACAACTAAGTTGTTTAACAACCTTGAATAACACCATAAACTGCAGTATGATGAACACAAGAGGGCCAAGGCCAAGAAGAATAATCATACTAATGATAGTTCATTGAATCCCGTTCTTGTCCATTGTCAGCAACAGTGCTGTAAAGCACGTCAAGGTACTGTGATCGCTGTAAAACAACCTCTCAAAGACAGACTGAAATAACCATTGTAATCATCAGTCACAAAGTTACAGAGGTAAGGTTTAGTAAAATAAACATGGTAAGGACGTACCTTAAAGTGACCCAACGTTCACACGATTCTGAATACTCGTCTCCTGGGGACTGCTTCCTTTGTCTACTTTTGTCAGCGAGTTGGTTAAGAGATCACTGCCTTCCAAATCAGTGGGTTACAGTATGCACAAATTACTGGCTCATGACTATGTAAGATATGGGTGCAAATTTGGGTGCATTACATTTTGTAGGAGAATGCACAAACAGTTTATGAGAACAGCCTGCCCTCTTTGCATTTGCAACACAGATTAGTTTCACACCAGAGTTTAACCGATAGTGCTCACACCAATCTGTACATGTACAATATAACCAAAAGCATCTTGTTTTGGTTGGAGCTGCACCAAACCGCTGAGTTGTGAAAGCATCCTCAACATGAGCCTGCTTTTTGTTGTCTTTCACACTCATGCTTTTGTGAGCATGCTCAAGCTTAATCCTGCTCACAATGAGCAAAACCTTCAAACTCACTTTACACTGCCTCTTGTGTTTACCCAAATGTGAGTGGAGAGGTTGCACTTCTAAAACTGACTGAGCACGAACGTATATACCCAGTTAGCCCCAGCGTGCTCTGCTATTAGTAGAAATTTACAGAGTGCATAGCCCGCCGCAGACTCGGAAAAGTAAATCTTGCAGAGGCATCTTGCTAATTGAGTCATCCACATGTTGAATTATGTATTAAGTAGAATCTAGCCCTCACCAGAGGAAGCTTTCCTTGATCAACATTACATTAAGCAGCAGTTGGAAAGAGGCTCCGCGAGAAAGTTGAACTGTCCTCAACCCTCAGCGATGTGGAGATTAATATGCACTTACTCTCCAGGCTTCTCTCCTGAGCTCGCCTGTCTGCTGGGATCTGCTGCGGAGCACAGGAGCCGGTCTGGATTTGCGTGTTTTCGTGTGTGTTTGCATTTGCACTCAGTGTCAGGTTGAGTTGCCTGACTGGTGTGTGCATATTATGTTTCCGTGTGGTTGTATTTTTGCATGTTTTCTTTATTCATATTTAACGCTGCTTGGATAGTACGAGGCAAACAATTACTCCGTGCACTCTTCACAGCTGTCTCTCCTGTTGTGAAGCTGAACTGGTAGATACTGTGCATCACAGTTTTACAGGGCTGAAGTGCTTCCACTAACAAATAATTCTCCCTTATTTCATTCTGCTAATCGAAATCTAGACAGGTGGGTGTTTGCATCATTCAGCACCGATTCCTTGTCTCCCCCACTGGCAGCTAACCTCCTCAGTCAGTAATGATTACAGAGGAGGTCAAAAAAACTCCCTTCACTTTGACTCCCACCTTGTCCTCTATTATCTCCTGGTTGTTACTGTGGATGAGAGAGTTGTCTCGTCTTTATTACAGCGGTGTTTCCTCTGTAAATGTTTGTCTAGCGTCACAGGAAAGGTCAGCCACTGAGCGATTTCCCCGGTGACGCACTGTGACCCATCTGAACTTGCATGCAGTGTATGCAGTGTGTGTTTTTACCTACTCGTCCTGTGTGTGTGTGTGTGTGTGTGTGTGTGTGTTCCAGTGACCTTGCTGCAGTGGCTGTGGCTGTAGCGGTCCTCAGCTCTCTGAGCAAAGTGGACAGGTCTGAACTGTCCCCTCAGTTTAAGTCTATGAATAACTATGAGAAAGCTGAGAGGACATTAAGTTGCACAGACAGTGACTGATATGCTCAGAGGTATTTGTGCGTGTACCAGTCGGTGGCTGGATTATTTTCTTTTCTCTACACAGCTCTCCAACAGATATAAACTACACAGCAGAAATACCTCAGTGCGATGCGATGCAGAAGAGCAACCTTGTGGATGATTTTACATTTTGCATTAAAATAAATCAAAAATAATCAGTGCATCCAGTTTTAAAAACAAACAAACTGCTCTTTGTGTCACAGTGGGCACTTTTTACCTGCCATACATGCCACTCTCTCAGTTAACCCAGTAAATTTCCACAAACCCTGCCTCTCCACCATCCTACCTGCCAGCCTGTCACCTGTCCAGTCCATCACACTCACCTCATCAAGCCAACTGCTCTCACCTGTGGATCGTTACTTCCTGCCACTATAAAGACTCCTTCTTCACAGACTCTCCTTACCAGGTTGTTCTTTGTCATCTGATGCAAGACTTTCCAGTGTTTATTCTCGAACTGCTTCCTTATTGCCGACCTCCCTGCCTCTGATTCTCCTGCTTCGCCTGCTCCCCGGTAAACCACTCAGCCTTCTGTCCTGACCAAGAGCTCTGCTTCTGGCTTCCTGGTTTCTGTTTCCCAGTTCCCTGTGGCTGGTTGTTCACCCACCTGTGGACTTTTGTGCTGTGGATTGCTTCACCGCATGGCTGCACATTCTGCCTTTGTGTGTGCTCCACGGATTCCACTCATCATCGCTGCTGACAAGTCCCTCCCTGTCTGCGGTCGGCTTCACACACATAGTACTCCTGGTTTTGGTTTCCCTGTTCATCTGATATCGTCTCCCATCTCTTCCCTCACGGTACCACTGCACACATTGGCACTGTTTTCTGTCGGTGTGCATTCAGCGGACACCACTGACTCACCTGCTTTCGGCTTTGGGACCGAACCCGTGTCTTGGAAGGCTCCAAGACACGACATTAACTCTTACTGTTGTTTTACCTGCAAGTGGTTTCATTAAAGACTATTACAAACTGTTCTTCTGTTTGTGGTGCTGCAGTTGGGTTCTTACCATACTCATGACACATTGCCCCACGAAACTCTGGTCCACTTCCCTGGTCTCGCTACCAAAGGGGATAAGGTAGAGGTGGTGGAGTCTCTCAGATACCTCGGCATTACACTGGACTGTAGCCTCAGCTTTAATCAGCATGCCATAGGCATTTACAAACATTGTCAGTAGAGACTTACAGCCATCTGTACATTAAATCAATTGTTAGTACAACCCTTTCTCCTTCTTCTCTTGTACCATGGCATTATAAAGTTCTTCTGTACAGTGCCATCTGTTTTTTCCATATGCTCACAGTCACCATTAAGCTCTTTAAGACAACTCATTTAGCTGGGAAACTCATAGGTATTTATATCCCCCGAACTTTATCATTACGTCACCCCATCCCTGATCGGCAAAGCACTCACAGTCACTCACAACCCAGATCATCCACTCCATCTTCCTTCTGGACGCAGGTATTGACTACCCATGTGCAGAAGTGCCTGTTTCAGCAAGAGCTTTGTTCCCACATCTGTACGAGCTCTAAATAAGTGACCTCCTCTTGATTTGAAATTCAGTCTGTGGTGTTGAATGCCAGTCCATGTTTTTGTCTCTTTGCTATTAATTCTGTATGTCGTACATGTCTGTGATATGAGTGCACTTGCTGTGGAAAAGAATTTCCTAATTAATTAATTCAGTTCCAGTTAAAATGGCCTACGCTATGAGTGGGTATGTTTGGTCTGTGCTTTGTCTGGTAGTGGCGCTCCACATTGCCGCTTTTAATAATCCCCAAGGTCTCTGAAGATATGATGAGACATGCTAGCTTTGAACTGTCTGTAGAAGGAATGAACATGTGCGTCTGTCCATTCTTGATTCAAAACTATGTTTATGCTCGCTTTAGAACACGTGAAAATACTTTCTCTCTTTTATTTCTCAGACTGTTGTCTCTCCTCTCATCCCTCCTGTATGTGTGTATCTCACTTGAGTCGTAACACAGATTTGATTAGCTCAGTAGCATCACATGAGATGATATAATTCATGCAATTGGTCTTTAGGTTTCTTGGTCGCTAAACCAGTGCTTCAACACTAGTGCTGGTTAAAATAGGAATGCTCCGTTGAAATTTAATAGTTCTAAATAACTGATCAGGCTATAGGTCTGATAGGACAGTGTCTGGCCCAGGGGATGGAGAGGTATGGCGAGTTAACAAGGGAGATGCATTAAATAAGAGTTGCCAGATAACATCATACACTCATTCTCATAATGGTGGCATCATTGTGCATTATTGGAGCATTAAAATGTCATCTGTCACTAAAATAACCAGGATGCTCTTTTAAACTTTTGGCCCAATCACTTCCCCCCTTCTGTTCATGCGTGCTTTCATTTTTAACTTAATCACAGTTATCCAAGCTGCCTGATATAATAAGAGTGCCAGTCTTAAGTTCTTCCTTCTTTTGTCAGCACCTCATGTCTAAGTCTATGAAACTGGACATGACTGAGTTTGTTTTTGTCATTTATATTGACATTCTGTTATTATCTCAGCATTGAGCTCTTCAGCGTCAGCTGTACCCTACAAAGCATTTATGCCACAATCTGTCATAGAAAGTGATTAGATGAGATTCAATAGAAAAATCTTCTTGCGCTTCCAATCCAGACAGTGAGCGTGAAAGCAACCATAGAAACTCACTACAACTGAACTCCCAAAGCAAGCGGTGCCGTGGGAAGGAATGAATTACAATTCTCTATTTTTTCCTGATGGTCTGATTAAGACTCTAAATGTGTCGCCAGGTGATTTTTAGAAATTAAGTCACTAAGAGGATCTGAAAAGGTGCTTGATCTAGTGAGAAAGACGCCAAGTTGGCAACACTGAATTAAAGATAGATGACTGTTTTTGAATGCTTACACACAACCTGGATGCAGTGGTAATTTTGGCAGCTAATTTAGACGTAAAGTTAGTCTTAAGACGAAAATGCTTTTTGGTTTTTGTCACATTTTAGTCACTTTTATCCTTTATGGTCCAGTTTTAGTCGACGAAAAGAGATATTATCCAGTCAAATTGTAGTTATTTAGTTGAAATGTTTTTCTCTCTTTAACTAATTCAGTTAGGCTCATGCAGTTGTCGGAAATTGGAAATCAAAGTGACAGCTGACTGCCCAGAAACATTAACTTGACGTTAGCAAATTTATATGCTTAGTTTACATTAGGACTTATCATCTAAGGGTGCTTTCAGACATAGAGTTGTCTTGCTTTGGTCTGAATCAGGGACTAATTTTGTTACAAAGTTGCATAATTGTCTAGAGTTGGTTCGTGTTCTCATGGCAGCATTTACAAGTGAACCAGATCAAATGCCTTGTGTGAGAAAGCTGCTCTTGATTGGTCAGAATTTCCATGTGGGAAAAATCCAGGAAGTAAACAAAACGTTGAAGAAGTTTTTGTCTAATGTCACAATGGAGGGACAACTACGCAGGTTGATTTTAGCGCTGCTCATCGTGGACTATATTGCTGTCATTGTTCATTTTAGTCAAACCATACAGTTTGAAAACGAGGCGCGGCTCCAACTAGAAAACAATGTTTTGATGCATTGGATGTGCTGAAT
>NC_065526.1:18013772-18057778 GCF_006386435.1 Epinephelus moara
TCTCCTGCTCGTGAGGGATTCATTACAATATCGTAACATGGTTTAGATTTCTAAATAAACATTCACCTCGTTGCTAGATAGACCTACTCCTGAAAAACTCGTGCGCAAGGCTTTTTGTCCCTACGAGGCCACCGTCATTTACCCGACGGGAGGGGTGAGCGAGTGAGCCCTGCAATCTAGCATTTGACCACTGATGTCACTGTTTTCAACCCATTTTACACACTGGCCCTTTAAGTGTCTCTTCAGGATGGCCATTTTCTTCCCACCTAATTTGTAGGCATGGGGCTTCTCTCCGTCTCCTGTTTCTACAGTGCATTGTGCTTTCTTTTCTGCTGAATTATAAATAAAGTGTGTCGATAGATCTATTCTTGTTCTTCTGACTGAAGCCTTTTTGCATCAAAGCCATCATGTTGTCATTAACTCGTTGTCGGCTGTGTGGCTGGGATTCGGGGAATCTGCTTACATCCCTCAACCAGTTCAACTAATGCCATTGCTTATATTTTAACATATAAAAATATAAGAGAGTACAGACACATTCAGGGAAATACCATGCATTTTGAATGTTCGCCTGTAGTCTTTCTTTTCATCTCACATCTCCTTTTTCTGTCCTACACCAAAAAATATATCTATAACTATAACTATAACTATAACTATAACTATTTTCCTTCATTCTGTCTTTCCTCTGTGCACCCTGAATAGTCACACACACACACACACACACACACACACGTACATGCACTACACACTCATCAGCTGTAATGCTAATGTGAGTAGAGCGACCAGTCATCTCTTGCCTCTTCAACTGAGCCACTGGTTGCTGCTGGCAACAATCTCTCATCAGAGCCGCCAGAAAAAGTGAAGTGTGTTACGCTGCCAGCTTCTGACTACCCCGGTGGTAGTCACAGAAAAGGTTCTTCCATCCAAGAAATGAAAGAAGGGACAATATATTAATGTGTGCCACCGGCTCCCAGGGAATTTAATTGACATTATGGTGTATTTTCTGTTGAATTATGTATTATTCATTATAGCAGGCAAACAAAGTTAGGTTTGCTTTGATAACAAAAAAAATGAAGGTAGCTACAACATGTGGTGATGATTTAAAATTGAAATGAACTCTTTTTGGTTATATACATTTAAAATAAACTGAGAAACAAAATTAAGGACCAGGAAAGTTGCCAGTCTGTCAAAGTTAGTAGAAGTTGTTCATTTTAGCAGAGTAAACAGCACAGCCGTAGATGTGTTTATGACGCTAATGAGGTGTCTGCTGTGCAACACGATTTGTGAATTACTCATTTAACCTGTGTGCAACATCACCTTGATGCTAAAAGGAAAGCTCCCTCTTGTTGGCTGTCACAAGAACAAGTGTAAGACTTTACAGCCGTGCCAGCAGCTCAGTGAGGCTGTAGTTTGGCACAGCAGTGCTTTGATCTAAATGCTAACATCAGCACGCTAACATGCTCGCAACAACAATTCTGACATATGGACGTTTAGCAGGTATAATGCTTAGCGTGAGTTGAGTGTAGTGGTACATGTAAACTCAAATACAGCAGGCTATCTCTGGTTTCTATGTGTGTACACAGACATTTACTGTGCAGAAGGAGTGTAAAAATAGGCCTACACTTTCAGTTCAGTACACACGGAAAAACAATATATATGGAAAGATATTTATTTTCATTTATTTTGAGCAGACTGTACTGCAAGTGTCAAAGAGAGACAAGATCCTCTTGCAGGGGGCTGAGGTAATATTTTTCCCACTGGCAACTTTGTTAAACTTTTTTTCATTATAAAAGTGAGGAACATTTTAAACTCTTCTGTACACTTGATACTTTCCTTAAAGGCAACAGGTCACAACAGCCAAAAAACTGAACTCTCATGCTATGAAATTGAAAATATCAACATATATATAGAATGATGAAAAATAAAGTTTGTGCATCAGGAGCAGTGTTTCAGTTAGCTTCACTGTGGCTACATTAAACATTCAAAGCACCCAAACATTTAGCATCCTGGTGATCAGCATATCTAGGTGATGCTGAATGTGTGACACACTATCCTCGTGTTATATACAACTCTCTCTTGATTGCTGCTGTAGCTGCCCACTTTTTTCTCCTTGAATGGCAAAGGCATGAACTGCCCTACTCTCCCTCTGATTGGCTAGCACTTGTTGCTTTTGTTGGTTGGGTTGGTTAGGTTTAGGCAAGAGGAGTAGGGTTGGTTAGGGTTAGGGTAAGGATAGTCTCTATATACAGACTCTGTATTCAGTGAATGTAGTCTGTAGGCTAACCCCGGAGATCTTGCCTCTGGAAGAAGAGTGGAAGAGCCCTGGTTTCCGGTTGTAGGCTGTTTGTAGTCTGCGTGATATTGACCAATCACATTTGAGCCGGCTGCAGTTGTTGCCAGATTCGTGCGGTGAACTAACGAGGCAGAACATAATTGGCGTCACTGCAAACTCTGAATCCATTGCAATGGTTCAGCATATTTACTTATATATAAACGGAAGTTGGAAACGGCAATTCGCCTCCTCCGCCCAAATCAAACCGGAATGCCAAAAAATCGGGGAGCTGCCCCGAGAGGCTGTATCGCCATCTGCCGGAAGTCAGACGCCGAATACAGCCAATGGGTTCCGAGAATGGGGTAAGCCACTCAGATGCAGAAGAGGCCATGACTTCATCATCCTTGGAAAAAAAAATGACTTCCTGGGAACCTGAGCCTTTTTATTTGCACTTTCATAGTGTGACTGACTCGCACACCAATCTGCTTGTGCTAACCTTGGCACATGTTGCTAACTCACACTTGTGAACTTACAATGATAATAAACTTTATCTGTATCGCACTTTTCAAAACACAGTCAGCTGTGGGGCTTGAATGGAAAATGCCTGGTTTCCTTTTATTACGAGGCAGGCTGTAGGAACAGTTAGGAGGGTCCTACCAGGCAGTGGCTAGGCTCATAGGGCATTAAGTAAATCTGTAAGTATGTATGCAAGGCCATGTAGGGCTTTAAAAGTATTAAGTAAAAGTGTAAAATCATTTCTAGACCTAACAGGTAGTCAGTGTAGTGTCTCTTTAGTTAAAAGTCTGGCAGACGAGTTTTGAATGAGCTGGTGACAGTAAATGACCTTTTGGCTGAGCCCTGAATACAGGGAATAACAGTAATTCAGACGTGGCGAGATGAAAGAATGAATGACTTTTTCAAGGTCTGCTTGAGATAAAAAAGTGTTTGAATTTTGCACTGTTTCTTATTTAACAAAGCACAATTGCACAACCTTGGTTATTTGTATGTTGAAATAGAGCTCAGAGTCAAAGATGACACTGAAATTGTAGGCAGAATACTTTACACTGGAGGACAGAAACTTTGGTTTTACATTACGTTTATCAATCTCGTACCTTGCATTCTGTGGCTGTACGCATCGGACCTTGACCCCAGTACTGTTACAGTTCAGCAGGAATACACTAACTGTTACAGCCCTATTGTACAGTACATACTATTGCTTGGTGTGGTTTTAAAAAATTACAGTATGGTTTGTGAACCCCAGAATTGGAGCCGAGTGTGAAGTGGTCGGGATGAGAGTTAGCACCTCCAAATCTGAGGCCATGGTTCTCTGCCAGAAACCGGTGGATTGCCCCCTCTGGGTTGGGAGAGAGTTACTGCCTGAAGCGAGGGAGTTCAAGTATCTCGGGGTCTTGTTCACAAGCAAGGGTAGAATGGAGCGTGAGATGGATTGGTGGTTTGGTGTGGCGTCTGCAGTGATGCGGGCACTGTGCCGGACCATCGTGGTGAAGAGGATCTGAGCCAGTGGGCAAAGCTTTTGATTGGCTGATCCATCTACGTCCTAACCCTCACCTATGGTCATGAGCTCTGGGTAGTGACCGAAAGAATGAGTTTGTGGATACAAGCAGCCAAAATGAGTTTCCTCAGAAGGGTGGCTGGGCTCAGCCTTAGAGATAGGGTGAGGAGCTCGGACATTTGGAGGGATAAGCAGATGAAAATGGATAGATGGATGGTAGATGATTTCAGTTGATACCTTACCCTAGTACAGACTGTATATATAATGCATGCATATCCATTCTGTGTTAAGTATGTATACTATTTCCCTGCTTTTGTTCAAGCAGTCATAAATTATGTAGCTGGATGAAAAAACAATCTGAAAACTCAACCCTCTGACTGAAATGCAGGGTCCCTCTGGCATTTATTTTTCATTTAAAACCCACTGACTTGTACAACATTACACACAGGCAGTCTGTGGGCGCAAAGTTGCTCCCAAGTCTTTAAATTCATCTACTGAGGGCCCCCTCTGGAAAACAAAGTCTCACTGCAGTGTAACCAGGCCACTCATGTACATTACTAATGGTCTGCCCCCTGTGTAATAATGTACATGTCTGTTGAATCTGCTTAATTATTTAGCGCCAAATTAGTATGGGGTTAGTGTAGAGGCATAACAGGGACAGTAGTTATAAAACACATCAGAATCAGATGGAGCCTGTTTAATATTAATGAATATAAACCCTTTCACTGAACTGAATCTTGACACTTGTTTTTCCTATCAGTTGTTTTCCCCGTGCTTCTGTGGCAATCATGTCAGTACCAGTGAATTAATTGAACACAGAGGAAATAGACAGTGGCTTTAACATATGGTATAATTACATAGGATAGTAATTAGGACTATCTTGCATCTGATGTTTGTTCACCCAGTTCAAGTCAGCACGTGGAATTGCATATGAATTTCTACTCTAACATTTAATCTCTTTTTTTCTGAGGCTGTTTTTGATTCCGTTTGCTTTTAATGCTTCAGCTTTAAACAGCCAACCATGGAAAACCCATTCAGCTTATTATTATTTTTAAGTGATGGTTAAATGTTGATGCCTTTATATCTTTTCTGCAGATGTATGAAAGATTTATTCACCTCATGTCATCACTCTGATCATATAGCTGGTTAGCAGTGTTGGGGTAATGCGTTACAAAAGTAACATGTTTCAGTAATATACTACGTTTTAGCAGTAACTGAGTAATATAATGCGTTAATAACAGAATAGCAGGTAATTATTACATTTACAGTATAACATAATGCATTACTACCCAAAATAAACTATTTATTGTTTTTAATTTTTCATTCTTTCACACCGTTCCACTTCCGCCGGTGTGCCACTGGAAAAAAAAAACATCCCCAAGACACAATAACCTTTATTGTGTCTTGTCATGTCACTACAGACTACATCATAGAAGGGGCCCAGTGATCAGCACAGCTGGGACATGCCGTACTGTGCCCCACCTGGCACATGACTGACCTTCAATGGTGAAATGTGGTTGAAATTATGTCAATCATTGTTTCAACATTAAAGGCCCATTCACACCAGGATAGTCCGAGGGACTCGGTCCGATTGGGCGGGGAATGCTGAAAAATTTCACACCTTCATTTGGTCTGGTTCACTTTCACACTACACTTTTTAAAGTGGACAAAACCGCCTGGACAACATCACGCAGTTACAACAGTTGCTCGTTTGGGGGCGATATTGCCCGAAACGACCAGGAAGAAAAAAAGCATGAGGAAGAAGAAAATCCGGCTCATTGATTGGCCAGGACCGAAAACGGAAATCCATTGTGGGTAGCCACAAGCACCTGCGATATATAGTCCTCTGACCATATATCAATAAGCACCTGCACCTCCTCACTACTCCACGTCTGCCCACGAGACATTTTCCAACTTTTTGTTTTTTTTACCTCTGCTTCTCCCGGTTGGCTTTGGGGTTTTTTCTACCCAAAATGCACTGCACTCTGCATCACTTCCTCTCTTTTTTGCTTCCTCTCTTTGTTTCGCTGGATAGTCCATTTGCATTTCCTACTGTAAGCAAACCGCGCCAGGGTTCAATTGCAAGTGAACCGAGACCCCCAGTTTTCAAGCGGACCAGGGTTTGCTCATTTGGTCCGCACCAGAGTTCAAATGAGCATTCACACCACTCCAAATGAACCAAACTATGCGTGGAAGAGGGCCAGGGTTCGTTTAAAGCGGCCCAAATTGCGCCAGTGTGAATGCGTCCTGAAACAACATTGAAACAACGTTGAATTTTGGTGGTTGTAAAAAACGTTAACAAAATTCTCATAAATCAACATCTCAATTGAAAAACATATGTTTCAACATTGAAACAATTTTGAAACAACGATTAACGTTTACGGAACAACGTTGATTCATCTATCAAAATCAAAACATAATTCAATAGTGATTCAACCATGGTGTATGCCATTGATTGAACAGTGAATAAACATTAAAATGCTAGCTGCGGCGTTATCATGCTCAGTGTGTTTCCATTAATATATGACGACGTACAACGTATCCTGTTCTGCGTTTGCGTCCTAAGGCTAAAGCAGCGGGGATAAGGAGCTGGCCTGGTTTGTTTTTTCCTTGTTCAGGTGATCGGGACATCTGGCATGGGTGATGTTAGTAGCTATATGTTCGATGTGTTTCCATTCACATTTTTCACATGTTTTGAGCTACCCATTTTGGCACACTTTTTTGTTGCAGATGCTGTTTAATGGAGGCATTGGGGTTTAAAATTGTGACTGGGCCAACTCGTTGTCAATTAAGAAAATATACCAATGGGCCAGACTTCCTGTATCATTGGCAGTTATACAGTTATGTCGGCCTAAAAGGAATCATGGCTCCACGGGAAACGGCCCGATATGCCAGATGGCCTGTCCACTGTCCCTGCTCACATGCCTAATTTTGAGGGTTACAGGGTTTTTTCTTGGAGGGTAGCTATAATCGATAAGAATGTAGGACAGGCAAATATAAGCTTTTGCCTCAGCCTGAGCCTCTTCAGTCACTGCTTAACACATAAACTGTTGATTTTGTTTATACCCTTTTATTTGTTTAAACTTACTGTATTATGTGTGATGACAGAATAAAACACCACTACTGAAAGACCAAACCAGCAAACTGGATCTTTCCCCTGCAGGTCACTGACAAGATGCTCCCGCTTTACATCTTGCTGACTCTGTGTAGAATGTTTTAAAACAGCAATCTCTTCCTGTAACCAGCCATAACAGCCAAAGGCAGCGGTGTTCAAGCTGAACTCCCTGTGGTTTGTGTAAATATCAAATTCTGCTCCTCTCTGTGCTGGCCTCTGTGCTGCTATGGGCTCACAGTAGGAACCCAGACTCTCTTCACAGCCTGAGCGCTTTTGGCCAGACTTGAGTTGAGACAAAGAAAACTGGAAAAGGTAGTGAGAGAGAAAAAGGATTTACAGAAGCCGTGAGCTTGGCCTTGTGAAGGGGAGAGGTAACATTACAGTACAAACTTTTCCTTCCTGCAGAGACACATTTTCATGCAGTAAGGAACAAAGTCAATACTGCCCTGCAAAGCCCAAACACAGAACCTTTGTATTACAGTGAAACTGAGACCAGAGTCTGACTTTTTTAAATAACTTAGGTCAAACAGCAAGACGACATAGAAATGTGTAATTGGCAGCAACAAAACAGAGGTAACCAAACTGCAGTGACTGCACTCTGGCTAGTTCAGCCTGTTCAATCTATTGAAATAACCACAGCTACCCCTAAAGCTAAAGACTGGACCAAGACCTTCTTGAAGAGGTGGTCTTGATCCGGTTACAAACGAACTCTGATGCGGTTCCATCCATCATCTGTGGTGAGAACGTGTTCCAACCTGGATCTGAACCAACTGCAGTCACATGACACATTGTTTGGGTTAAACATGAGCATGTTACAGTCCTGGAGGATTATTAATGTGCACCTCCTCCTGTACTGCCTTAATATGCACATTCAGCACATCCAATGCATCAAAACATTGTTTTCTAGTTGGAGCCGCGCCTCGTTTTCAAACTGTATGGTTTGACTAAAATGAACAATGACAGCAATATAGTCCACGATGAGCAGCGCTAAAATCAACCTGCGTAGTTGTCCCTCCATTGTGACATTAGAAAGTGTCACATTTATCTTGCAAGTGTACTCTTCTTCAGCGTTTTGTTTACTTCCTGGATTTTTCCCACGTGGAAATTCTGACCAATCAAGAGCAGCTTTCTCACACAAGGCATTTTATCTGGTCCACTTGTAAATGCAAAGCCTCCTTCCTTCAGTCCTTCTTGAAAAGCTCAGTGTTGCGACTCCTTCCTTCAGTCCTTCTTGAAAAGCTCAGTGTTGCGATATTTGCACATATCCAAATATCTGCTTCATAGTGTTTGAAAGCAGGTGTATGTTTCCTCTTCTGACTAGTAATGTTGGCTTTTCTTTTCCGTGTCCATCTGTTGCCTTCTAAAGTGTCGGCGAGTTTGTTTGCGTACAATATCTCCATGACAACACACAGAGCTGACGGTAAACAGTTAAGAGGCCATGTGTCGCAACGTGAATGAAAAACCCCAGTTGAGACGCTAATCCAGGAAAATCCAGACATAAATTTGTTGATTACATGACTTGTATCAAAGTCAGAATACTGTCATATTCAGAATAATAGGGGGATATTAGTGTGCATGTAAACGTGCAAGTTATAATTACAACTGTGTCATCATCCTTGTCCTCTTCACAGCTTGACAGTGGCCTACAAACTTCAAACCAATTTGTCTCTCAGCTTCACTGTCCTTGTAGTTCCTGCTCTCTGCTTTTGTGTGACAGAATATAATACACTATCACCTGGAACCTGTAGTATGTAGGCGTGTGTGCCAACATGCAGTGTTTGGATAGCCGACATCTCCTGCTCGGTCACTGACAAGAGGAAGATGAGCCAGGGAGCAGACGAGATAAAACAAACACTGGAAAGAGAGAGATCCTTTGAGAGAGGAGAGGAGGGCGGGCTGATGGCAGAGAGAGCTCTTTTATCTCCGCTCCTCAGGAGACGGTGTTCTTGAACTGCTTCCTACATACCTGCATCCTACAAAAAAAGTACGGGAAGTTATTGTCTTCACCCCCAGGACTTGTTCCTACTAACCGTCCATAAAGTCTGTACTGAACTGGGGAGAAGGGTGTTTAAGTATGCTGCTACCTCGGCTTGGAATCAGTTGCACAATTACCCATATCTTCAGGAGCGGGTCTCTTTGGGCGCATGTAAATTGATTCTGAATGACTAAGAAGCAGGCACATCTGCCTGTGGATGTTTTGAATGTTGAATAATGTTTTATTGATATCTTATAATTCTGTAATTTGTTCTTTTTTATTTTAAATTATGTTTGTTTTTAGTCTGTTATTTGTGCTGCTGTCTGTCTTAGCCAGGACACTCTGGAAAAGAGATTCTCAATCTGAGTGAGTCTTTTATTTGTAGTTAGATAAAGAGAACGTCTCTCACCATCATCCTCTCTTCTTCTGCCCGGCTTTCTTCTGTCTTTTCCCAGTCATAATACCCATATTGACTTTCTGCCTTCTTTAAAAGCTCTATTACCGTCACCATGTCCTCCTGTTTGAAGCTAATTTAAGCAAGTGTTTCTCACCTCTGGTCTTATTATCTCTCATCTACCTACAGCTGTAGCCAATGTAAAAGCTTCATCTTTTATTGCATGCACTGCGAGCAACACTGAAACACTGGTGTGCATATTTAATGTCTGTGAACTTGCTGCACGAGGCCTTCAAACATTCATTAAACTCTACTTTTCAGCAATTAAGCGAGACGAGGTAGCAGCGGATTAGCAAAACTGTAAATTCGAAACAGATGCTACACTTTCCCAGCTTCAGTGTCGATACAGTAAGACAGACAGACCCTCATTTGCTCTGTTCTTTCCGCTCTTCCTCTAGACGCCAAAGCCTGCCCCAGCGGTGAGTTCATGTGCTCCAACCGCAAGTGCTTGGCCACCGTCTACGTCTGCGACGGCGACGACGACTGTGGAGACGGCAGCGACGAGCTCAAGTGTGCCTCCCCTCTGACCTGCGGGCCCAACCATCTCCGATGTAACACCTCAGAGTGTGTGCCGCTCATGTGGAGCTGCGACGGAGACCCAGACTGCTCTGACAGTTCGGATGAAGGCCCAGAGCGCTGCGGTGGTGACGGGGTCCCGTACCTGCCCAATCGACGGACAAACTGCACCGCTGGGGAGTTCCGCTGTGCCAATGGGGAGTGTGTGCGGCTGACGTGGAAGTGTGACGGAGATCCAGACTGCAAGGATAAGTCTGATGAGTCTGACTGCCGTGAGTTTCCCTCTCTGTCTCTTTACCCCCTCCCCTTACACTGTACCCTCCTGTCAACCCTTCTGTCCCATGTTTTTTATCTTGCAGGAGCTTTTATGTCCTCTGTTGTATCAGAACTATCCCCTCTATTCATGTTTGAAAGGCTGTCCTCTGTTTGAAAGGGTTTCTGCACACATGGAATATGTAACAGGAGTTTCAGTACAATAGAGAATGATACATACTCTATGTAACCATGAAGAGACTGTAGCTGTGTTCCAGTTTGAAACGAGTATGTCTTACTTCATACTGACAATGTGAATCTGAGTCCCACAATGCCATGCACAAAGAAAACGGAGGAGCCACTTAAAGTTGCAGAACATTAAATTAATTTGCAGATGGTGGTGAAACAGCTCGAGAAAGATCAAAAACAAAATATGTAAAAAATCAGAAGACAAAACATTTTGATTTGTCTTTGTGAACTTTAATTGGCAGCAGCTTCCCAAGTAGGAGTTTGATTGAATTCTGTCTGAACACAAATTGCAGAATTTCTTATATTGAAGTCTTGCATATTAACTTCAAAGAGAACATACACTATTACATAATATATAATGCATTCTGTTTGCAGTTATTATGTAGGATGAAATCAGTGCACAGCACATCTCTTTGGCTCGAGGCTGATTGTAGAACTATAGTTATGTACACAACCGTCTGTTCTGGTTTATAATGGATGGTTTTGTTTAAATTTTTGCAGGTTTTCATCATTTTTAAAGGGACAGTTCACCCCAGAATCAAAAACACAGATTTATCCTCTTACCTGTAGTGCTATTTATCGATCTAGATTGTTTTGGTGTGAGTTGCAGAGTGTTGGAGATATCAGTATAATGGAACTAGATGGCACTCAGCTTGTGGAGCTCAAAGTGCCAAGAAATACATTTGAAAAACTCAACATCAATGTCTCTTTCCAGAAATCATGACCTGGTTACTCAAGANATAATGGAACTAGATGGCACTCAGCTTGTGGAGCTCAAAGTGCCAAGAAATACATTTGAAAAACTCAACATCAATGTCTCTTTCCAGAAATCATGACCTGGTTACTCAAGATAATCCACAGACCTTGTTGTGAGCAGTTTCATGTAGGAACTATTTTCTTTTGACTAGACCCGTTTCCACTGAAGACGTTCCTGGTACTATTTGGGGGGCAGGAACTACTACAGGAACGTCCTCTCGCTCAGCCCTCTCAACCGCCGTGTCTCCACTGAGAGGGTGGAGTAGGAGGAAGGTTCCCGTAAAGTTTCCGGGCTCTGGATGTGACGTAATCGTTGCGCGACCATTTTGACCGGGGCGACGCGGCAAAGAAACAAACAAAGAAGAACAACAACAAAGAAGAAGAAGCAGAAGTCTTACGACTCCTTTTAAAAATGCTGGCTATTTTGTCGCTTTCTGTTGACGTCACATCCCGCCTTGAGTATATCCAATCAGCACCAAGTAAACCCCAAGCCCCACCCAGGAGTTTTTCGGGGCCGTTCTGAGTACCTACTCCGAGGCAGGGACTTGTTTAGCCCCTGTAAAAGTTCTGGAACTCTGTCTTTCGGGGGTGGTTCCTGCGGTGGAGACATGCACCAACGGCCCCGGCCCCGTAAAATTACCCCGAAGTTCCTGCGGTGGAAACGGGCCTACTGTCCTACACCTGCCATCGTATCACTGTACAGAAGGAAGCGTGCATCTACTCAGAGTCCTGCACAGGTCCATTTTTTAAAATCTGCACCCACCCATACCCGTAAAAGTTCAGTAACAGAACCAACCTGTTACCCGTCATTATGTCCAAGTTAAAGCCACACCCTCAACCCGAAACACACACAGGCTACAGTAACTCACATTAAACTGGGCTCTCCATTCTTGAATTACAAATCCAGCTGAGAAAAAGTCTCTTCCACTGGCTGCATTTGATACCAGGATGTCAAAAACATTTCATGCAGTCACTGCCAGGTTAGGAAACATTTTAGCATGCCCCTGCCACCACCACAAAACCTCAAAAGGATCCTCCTTAGGTGTCTTGAACTCGATGTAGGCTGCCACCTCATCCTCGGGCTGCAAAGTTTCATCACTGGAGTCCTCCACATTGGTGACGAATGTGACAACAGGGTGAAAGGTGTCACTGACTTTCAAGATAAAGGAACAGCAGCTTGATAATAGTGATTTAGACGTCAAAATATTACACATGTACTGCACAACTTTTTCATTTGTTTTATTCTGAAAAATAGTATGTATATTTTTGTTCTCACCCGTTGCCTGCCCAAGTGTATTTTTACCCATTAGACACCCCCGGGTACCCAACCAGGTGCAGGTCTCTGAATCTACTGCTGGCTCACTTAGCACTGCTGAGCTAGCTAACATTATAGCTCAGCTGAGGAGGATGCCATTAGTGCTTCATCTCACACTGTCACGAGCACAAGCCTCTTGTCCATGAGTAGATGCACACTTCCTTCTGTGCAGTGATATGATTGGCAGGTGTAGTTCAGTCAAAAGAAAATAGTTCTTACATGAAACTGCTCACAACAAGGTCTGTGGATTATCTTGAGTAACCAGGTCATGATTTCTGGAAAGAGACATTGGTCTTAAATTTTTCAAATGTATTTTTTTGGCACTTTGAGCACCACAAGCTGAGTGCCATCTAGTTTTATTATATTGGAGAGAAGGCAGACATCTCCACAGCCGATATCTCCAACACTCTGCAACTCACACTAAAACAATCTAGACTGATAAATAACACTACAGGTAAGAGGGAAAATGTGTGGTTTTGGTTTTAGAATGAACTGCCCCTTTAAATCTAACAACTCTAACATATTGTTCCTTCTTTGATTCTGTACAGATTATATTACCACTATGAATATATAACCAGAAGAATCTTGACCTTTTACATTTATTATGCTTGTCTTGCACAAAGATTCTTTCAGACCAATCAGATTCCAACACATTCAGAAATAATCACATTGAAGGTCAGATTTATTTTACCTTATCTTTGTGTGGGCGGTATGTTAAGATATGTGTTTGCTTTGAGACTGGAAAGAAGGAAATAAAATCTCCAACAATGTTTTCTTCCTCTTCTGAGGTGTTACTTTGTCATTTAGCACATTTTCACTCCGCTGGGAGTTGGTGTAGCATTTCTTTTTTTCTAAATGTGTCTGGTAAAGAATCTGTTTCTGTTGATAAACACAGTGTGAAGATGGGGCCTTGCGATAAAACAGGTTTTCCTATTAGCTGGTCATGGATGGGGGAGCCCTGAAGCTCTTGTCTCACTAAGCCAGAGTGTGAAGCCCAGATAGTCCCACTATTCATTATCAAGATGTGCGGTGCACACATCAAACGCACCTCTCACTCTCGGTGGTGTCATATAAGCAGCACTTACAAGAGATTGATGTTTTGTTAGCCAGCTGGATCTCTGCATTAAGAGAGAGGCCTGGAGGCGGTTAGAGCCACAACCTCGAATTTGTCCAGAGGTTACTGTGGTAACCATTTGTGCTCTACCTTCGCTACCTTTGCCATACTCACATGCTTTAACGTCAGTGTGGGACGTTAGGATTGAGGATTGATTTGAGATGTATATTGGATTTTTTGTCAAATCTTCAGATGAAGACAAATGCTATTGTAATTAATCATTGAATATACACTGTGCACATGTGTCTGTATCCAATGATAGATCACTGTAATATTGAAAAAAAAATGCAACTGGATGTTAAATCTCCACTTTGCTTTAGTCATTTTCTAAGAGGAGACTTTTCACCCATATTTCCATTAAGAAAGTGGTTTCAAGTTTCAATTAAAGTCATAAAACTTTTGTTCAACTAACAATAATCCTTCTGTTTTCACTCCTTTATTAATCATTCTGACTGATAATAATATAAGTTATGTAACACTGTGATACCGTACAACCACCATATTTCCTTCGATGGTCACTGTACCATGAAAATCTCATACTGCTGCAACCCTATTACACAGTTAATACAGTTATTTTCATCGTCAATGAATCTGTTGATTTTCTTGATTAATGGATGAGTTGTTTGCTCTATTGAATGTCAAACAGTGGTTAAAAATGTCAATCACTCTTTCCCAAAGCCAAAGATGACGTCCTCAAATGTTTCGCTTTGTCCACAACCCAAATACATTCAGTGAACTGTCATAGAGGGGTGAAGAAACCAGAAAATATTCATGTTTAAGAAGCTGGAAACAGCGAATTTTGATTTTTTTTTCCTTTAAAAAAAACAAAAACATTGTTAATCCACTATCAGATAAGATGGTGATTAATTTTATTTATTGAATTGAATTTTTCTGTATTTGACAGGGACAATGCACACCTTCTTAGCTGCACCGGAGTTAGCTATAAGCTAATTTACATCAGTAGTCCCTGGACAAGAAGTAGAGAATAACAACTCAGTTAAGAGAATTAAAACTGTAATATGAAAACACAATTACAAGGCAGAATTCATTTACTTTACAACAACAAGGACAGTTTAATAGTTGACAACTAATCGATGAATGAAGTTATTGAGAGAGCAGCTAAAGAAAAAAACTTTTAAAATGGCACTGGCAAGTTTTGATGCAGTACTGCCATGTGAAAATGGCCATCGCAGCAGAAGCAGAAGCAGAAGAAGAAGAAGAAGTAGAAGAAGAGGTAGACGGGGTAGAAGAGGTAGACAAGGTAGGAGAATAATTGGTAGAAGTAGTAGAAGAATTGGAAGAAGAAGAAGAAGAAGAGGTAGAAGTAGTAGAAGAAGAAGAGGTAGAAGTAGCAGAAGAAGAAGAAGAGGTAGACGTAGTAGAAGAAGAAGAAGAAGTAGTAGAAGAAGAAGTAGTAGAAGAAGAGGTAGAAGTAGTAGAAGTAGAAGAAGAAGAAGAGGTAGAAGTAGTAGAAGAAGAAGAAGAAGAGGTAGAAGTAGTAGTAGAAGAAGAAGAATTGGTAGAAGTAGTAGAAGAAGTAGATACTTTATTGATCCCGAGGGAAATCAAGGCACCCAGTACCTTACTACACAACGCAAAAACAAGACAAGATACACATATGGACAGAGAAAATAGGTAAAACTAATAGAAACATAAGAATAAAAACACAGAGCAGTGAAAAGATAATTGGATGTAGTCACCATGACATCACGCATTCGTTTTTGAAGCCTCGAGTTTGGCATTTTGGCCGTCCCCATCTTGGATTTTTGCAACCGTAAGTGACCATATTTGGATGAGAAAGTGGAGCTGTGGGGGAGCAAGAGATGGATCTGACTCATATGTGATGGAGCCTTGCAGACAGCCTGTCACTCATAGCGAGCATGCCCCTAATTATGTATAACTTTAAGCCTTAATAAAATGTTAACGGGTGAGTTGTAGAAAACTTCACCTCCTGTACAGTTGGCAAAAACAGGGAAATTAGCAGAGAACAAAACTGTTTTCATTTTAAAATGGAGGTCTACAAGTTGACTCACTTTTGGAGTCAGCCTCTAGTGGCCATTCGAGGAACTGCAGTTTTTGGCACCTGTGCTTTGGCTTCATCTTACAGCCCGGAGGTTGCCGCCTGCTCATGATGTATATATTACATGTTGCAAGTTCTAATATTCTACTGTGATTGCAGGTTTTTACAGTCCAGTAGCTGAATAAAGATAAAGATGCAACCCATATGAGCTTGTTGTATATTGGCTGTATCCAGTGTTGTGTATGTGGTACTATAAAGTGATTTATTGCTTGTGTGTAGTGAATAATACAGAAGATAAGGAACTTGAAAAAAATATAAGGAAAACTAAACCACAATTAGATTGTCCTCCCTTATCATTAAGCCCTGAAGAGTATTCTCATCCTGTTGTGTCTTTGTATGTGTCTACGTGTGTCCAGGCAGCAGCGTCCCTGTCTCCATTACATTCCCTCTGTTCTGCTCATCTTGTGATAACACTAAATCATATCCCCCTCAGTCATATATATTGCTTTTTAGTGTGGTTTAGAAAGGAGTTATATGAGCATACTGGGCCCTGTTGATGAAAAGCTTGTCTGTGCTTGGGATATTAATGAAATGTGGTGTGGCTTCATGCAGCCTCCATCTTTGCGTTGCTATATTGAAAATCATTCATCACACACCCTCTGTCCCAGGCAGCGCCCAGCACAGAGTGTGCATGGATAGAAGTAAAGCTCTGTACCGTAAACGTTAGTGCACAATGTTTTTAATTTCATGCATGCTTCTACAAGAGGATTTAGTAAAATTTGTTTTTGAGCATGTCCTCCCTTTATTAGACAGATGAAAGTGGAGTTATGTAAAACTGATGAGGTGAAACGCAACCAAAGGTCTTGCGCTGGTCTCAACCACAGGATGTTGTGTTCCTCTTGTAGGGATTAAAGGGGATTTACAAGTCCAATTTCAAGTGTGTGTGTGTCTCTTGCAGCCCTGCTGACGTGTCGTCCCGATGAGTTCCAGTGCGGTGATGGTTCCTGCATCCACGGCACCAAGCAGTGTAACAAGGTCCATGACTGTCCCGACCACAGCGACGAATCTGGCTGTGTCAACGGTGGGTACACCTGTCATGGCTGGCTGCGTGTCTTGCTGCCAGAATCTGTCCTCGTCTCTGCCCGTTCACCTGTTTGCTTCTTTTGTGCACGTGTCTGTTTGAATCTGTCTTCCTATTTGTTGGTCTGTCTGCAAGTATTTATATTTGATTCTGTGTGTATCTGCCTTTTGCACACGTTCTCTTTGACAAATACTTTAACTTTTGCGACAGGATGTGTGTGATCTGAATAATTCGGTTGCCTCCCAGCTGTGTTTGTGGTAGAAATAAAGGGAATTTAAGATCAAAGTAACATAACTGCTATCACAATACATTCTGCAATCCCCTTTTTATTTGCTTATCCGCTTTATATTTGCTCTCACTACTTTAAATTTTTTTCCCAGCTTGTGGTTTGAGTTGAAATCTGATATCAGATTGTGCAAAATGTAATGAACATTGACGAATAGCAGATTTAGCATCTTAACGTTGCAATCCTTAAAGGGGACATATCCTCATTTTCAGGTTCATACTTGTATTTTGAGTTTAGAACATACACTGACCGGCCACTTTATTAGGTACACCTTGCTAGTACCAGGTTGCCTTGAGAACTGCCTTAATTCTTGGTGGCAAAGATTCAACAAGGTGCTGGAAACATTCCTCAGAGATTTTGGTCCATATTGACATGATAGCATCACACAGTTGCTGCAGATTTGTCGGCTGCACATCCATGATGTGAATCTCCCGTTCCACCACATCCCAAAGGTGCTCTATTGGATTGAGATCTGGTGACTGTGGAGGCCATTGGAGTACAGTGAACTCATTGATACCGCGTGCATAGGTAGGAAATTTCCAGTGTGGGAATGGCGGACCCCGCCTCTTACAATGAGAGCCCGGTCACACTCGGAAGTCATCGAAATCCGGCACTTGGGCCACAAAGTTGGCTGACATCTGCCTGCCTGTGCCAGATTAACATGACGATTACAAGGAACAGACACAGTTGTTATAAAACATTTTTTGGTTATTCTTAATTTTGCAACGTTTATGAAAAAGAAAAAAGTAAAAACTGAGATTTTGTGATGACTTTTTAGCCTTGAGCTCCAAAAATGTTTTGGTCCTGAGCTCACAGCCCTGTGAATATTTTTTTCTGGATTGTTATACATTTTTCATCTGACGTACTTTTCCCAATTCGAGTCTTCAGCTCAGCTTTACAGTTTCTAACAAATCTGATTATCTCACAGCTGAATCTACAACTACACTGAATGTGTCAGGAACCGACGAAAAAGGCATCCTTTAACGTCGGCATGATATGCGGCCGGTTGCTGTTATAGTTTAATGGTGCCTGGCAGTAAACATGGCAATGGCGAAACTTACGGCGGCAAAAGTCCGAGTGGGGCGGGCGGTAGGGGTG
The DNA here is from genome assembly GCF_006386435.1 of Epinephelus moara. NCBI lineage: Eukaryota > Metazoa > Chordata > Actinopteri > Perciformes > Serranidae > Epinephelus > Epinephelus moara. The sequence continues at coordinate 18,031,786 of NC_065526.1, forward strand.
GTTGATGGGTCCAACAAACCACAACTTTCACCCAAGAGAGCGGTGTTTGCGTCCCGTGAGATTCTAAAGCCAAACCCTGTTGTTTTTTCCTAAACCTAACCACATGCTTTTGTTGCCTAAACCCAACCATGTGCGTTCGCTGTTGAGGGAAAATAAATGCCAATTTGCAGCATTGTACCCATGTAGTGCTTTTATTTTGAAAGAGACTGTATGGAAACGGTAAATTTCCTGTGACAGTAGAAGTGTATTTTGAAAGAAGACAATGCATGTAACAGGCAGAATTTGACACGGCGTCCCAGAAAATCAACAACCGATGCACCCAGGGTACCTTTCACATTGTATGTGGACGTGGAAACCAAACGTTAATATGTGACGAGTGAGAATGTGTTGACAATGAAGACTACTATATAGAGAGGTAATTACTGAATGTAAAAATAGGCTATTGCAGGAGAAATGCTGACCATAACTCACAAAAACTGGAGTTTGATTCCATGTCATCCACACAGATTTCCTCTAAACAACCTCATGTGGGATTTTTCTGGACACTACTGACTGAAATGAATTACTATAATGACCACTGATGTTATGTTGTGTTGATCCAGCCGAGTGCTTTTCGCAAGCTGCAAAATAATGTTACAGGAAATTAAGCCCTGGCACTGTGAAATTGGACCAAATTAAAGTTTGGTTTTTATTACACTGTGAGATGATATGAATATCTGAGTGAGAAGTATTTTTTTGCTAACACTTGTTTCATGTGAGCCTCCAGTAATTTGGTGAACCACTGGAGATATTCAATTTGACTTTACACACTTTTGATGCGTGAGGTTCTGAATCAGTTTGCAGCAGCTTATGCAAATACATGTTCATTAAGTTTTATAGCGTAGATTCTGATCTATCTTTTGCTCTTCTGCTGCAGCTACCAAATGTGAGGGACCCCTGAAGTTCCTGTGTAAGAACGGAGAGTGTATTGATAGCTCCAAGGTGTGTGACTCTGTCAAGGACTGCAAGGACCGATCAGATGAGCCCAAGAAGGAGTGCGGTAAGAGAACTTTGCTGCACACGGGTACCTGGCTGTAACTTTGTGGCGTCTGTTAACACAGTTTTACCCTTGATGCAGTGGTATAAAATGAGGTAGAGTGCGTCAGCAGAGCTTTTGTCTCAGCCCTGTGCTATGAGTGCATTACATACACACTATTGTAAATGGTTTTGAGCAGTTAATGTAGCAGCGTAATCGTGTTTGCCATAACAAAATGCGACTACCTCCCTCCTATTACCTTGCATTTCAAAGGCTTCAGAGGCGCACTCAAATTAGCAGCAGCCTCTGTTGATCAGAACAAGAGCCTGCATGTACTAATTACCATCAAAGGGGAGGAAAAGACTTCTCCTGCTCGGCAATAATCTCTCTCTTCCCCATCTCTCCTCTTGTCTCCATATATGCCTTCATCTCTTAAAAGTCTTAAATGTTTTGAAATACCTGTACTAATACTAATATTTTTTAAACATGGTTTTCCCATATAATCATTGAAAGAAAACTCTGAAAAGGGGCTGGAAGCAGATCTACTCTTTTTCCCTTAAAGAGTAATTGTGGCCCTCACCTCTGCCCTGCCAGCCACTGCTGCTTGTGGTAGGTTGGACGACAAGATGAAACCGTTTTAGAACTTTGCAGAGAAAAGTTGCAGTGGTGTGAACTGGCCGGTCTGAGCTCGACTCAAGATGGCTGATGGTGTCACCTGCAACTCTGCTGGTCAAATCGCTGCTAGCTGGTTTTAGAACGTAAAGCTTGTCACCTGTCACCTAGACTCACAAGTCAGTCTTTAGACGCTTTGCTTAACTAAAGACTGATGACTTTCTCCCTGATTTTGTTTTTAGATGGGCGGATACAATTTCAGAGTTTAAAAAAACTCCCTATGTTGCAGAACCAATCCGCAGGGCGGTCCTTCGGTGGCTCGCTGAACTCTTGTGCTCGTAAACATAGTCCGACTGCCTTAAAAGTTTTAAACAAAGTCGTTAAATCTCTCGGCATCCATTTTCAAGCTCTCTGTGTGTTTGTTTCCTTGTGGACGAGAAAGGGGGAGCGCACATTTCCGGGAGGGCGTGTCCTTTTAAAAAATGCAAGAGGCGTTGCTTTGTTGCCGGCCGTTTTCTCTGGTGTGTTAAACACACTTTAGAAAGGAGTGTCCCCAGACTATCAGAAGGCGGAGATCTCTGATTGTCTGGTGGCGAGACTACCTGTCACCTGTTTGCTTGCTGCAGCAGGTGCTCCATCCCCGCTGAGCCCTCTGTTTCCACTCTGTTTCGCCCTGTGTTTGTGCCGGTGTCGGACGGTGGGTCTCTGCTGCTGCTCGCTGTATGTGCCTATGCCCCCTCACACACATTCACACACATGTAGCCAGTATCTCACTATCACTATCCTCATTCATATTTTAAAAAGCTACAAATTGCGTTCAGCCACAAAATAAACCTGAAAAGCTGCAAATCAGAACAGAAGTACAGAGAGCTGTTGCATAGAGATGATACACCATCTCATCTAGTTGCATTGGTGTGAACCAGCAGGTTTGTAGAGCGTAGCAGAACAGCGCATTGCAAGTAGTTGCCTGTTTCAACTCGTCTCATCTGTCTATAAAGATCACCATGTTGCACTGCCTTGTTTCCACAGTAGCCCAGAAAGGACACACCAAACCCTGCCTCTAGATAGGGCCATTCGTGTTTTTACAGCTGCCCCTCCACAACTAGTGCATCAGAGAAACAGTGATGTTTTGTGTGAAACTGCTTTATTAAGCGTTTAAAGTGGTTTAAATCACTGTGTCTGTTTGTTTTGGAGAATAAGAGACCTTTGTGGAAACGTTGGGTCCCGATATAAACCTCCTCAATGTCTGGATTTTAAGTTATGAGAAGAAAAGGGGAGCACACATTAGCAGGCACTAAGTCAGCGACTCATCTGCGACGTGTTAAACAGCGTCAGAAAAACCCTTATTTGTAACATGAAACTGCTTTAGTCAGTGTTATACCGGTTTTAATCAACAAGTCTGCTTGTTTTGGAGAGGAAGAGACTTATGTAGATAATTCGGCTGGCGGTAAAAGCCTGCCGAAAGGCTGAATGGCTGGCTCATTATCATGGAGCATGGGGGATGACTGATTTGTTTCACTGAGGTGTCCGCAGTCAGCCTCGGGTTGGAATTCTGTTTTTGTGAAAAATAAAGGTATGGCTGAGAATTACGATTCTGTAATTATGGAAAAGGTCTGTAATAAAAGACCATAAACACATGCTTTCTATATGCAAACGTTTTATTGCTTATTATTAATTGTGTGTACCCAAAAGTTTTCTCATGCCAAGTGTACCCAAAGAGGCTAAAAAGAGCACGTCTAAAAAGCACCTGAGTGGACACCATCCCTTATTTATAGCGCCGTCTGCTTTAACCCTCCAACATCACAGCCCCAGTTACTTTTCACATGTCATACCCCATATCTCCCATGGGGTCGAAGAGCGTGTTCCAGATGCAAGTCAGTACAGTCAAGGTCAGACATTTTAGGGCACATGTAAATAAGAAAAACACATTATTATTAAGTGGAATGGGACTTTAACCGATATTACCGACCATGAGCAAAGAAAGTGATGTCATAGTTAAAGAAACAAATGGTGTGTGTAATTTTGCTCTGTGCTGGAGAGCTCCGTAAGAAAGTTTGTAATGGGAGGGAGTAGGAAGCAGACACACACCCTCATAAAATGACAGGACATCTCAGAGGAACATGAAGTTGAGGAGGGAAAAGTGACAGATGGCAGAGTAGACTGACCTCTGCCAGGGATGAAAATTACAAGACTGAAACAGGTATTCCAGAGAGTAATTCTCCTCCCTTTGTCCCTCGTCCTCCTCCTCCTCTACCTCCGTCTCTTTCTCCCTCTCTCTCCTCATATCTGCCTCCCTCTCTCCTTCAACTCAGGTCTTGTTCTCAGCTCATTAAAAGCGTGTCCACACACACCTAGCTCATCGCGCTGCTCGCTCAACCGTTTACTCGCAAGATGTTCCCCCAAACAAAACACACACTCAAAAAAAACCTACACACAGAGAGAGAGAATGATACTCCCCGCCGCTCTGAAACACACTTAGACGTAGTTGTTCGCTGTGATTGCATTTGCCGCATCAGCCTTACATCAGGGGAAAGTAAAGACGGTGCATTTCTCTGTGCTCAAGCAAATGTTTTTCACTGTTTCCCATCTCATTAGAAATAATGGCATTTTTCCACAGTACTGACTCATTACTCGGCACACCATTCATTTCTTAACACTGCACCATCACTTCCAGCCACACTGAGAGGAATGGATGAAAATAGCTTGTCCATAATGAGTTACCATGGTGAGTGAGAGATGGGGTAGAGAAGGAGAGACGTCATGTTTGTTTGCCCATGGGAAAGTGACCTCTAAATCACGGCTGTCCTTGAAAGTGGTCTAGAAAGAGCTGTTCATGTTGTCACACGGCCTCTCCTGAGGCATCTCTGTTACACACCCAGCCCCTCTCAAAGAAACAGGAATGAATGAGTCCTCGAATACAGCCACATCTCGGCCTTTCTTCTGTCTGCAGTTAATTCTGAAGCGACATGAAGGGAGTTAGCAGGAGCTACTGTGAGTGGCAGGTTGCTGTCACCCATCCAGCTGAATTAGAGATGGGAATTTAATGCTGGCGGTTGCAGCGCTCCAAGTCTGCTGGCACTTGCACAAAGCAAAGATGATCCCACTAAAGTAACCCTCAGTCAATCTTTAGAGAGTCAACTTTAGCTTTCTTTATTTTAGTTACAATAAATAAAGAATAATGTGGAGTAGCTGAAAGCTAACTTTCCTCTAAGCTCCATGGATGAGCTGCGCAGGTCACCTTGGAGCCCTGCAGTCAGTGTGCTGCCTGTGGTGGGTCTAACTTTTGTGTTTTAGCTGTATACTTAATGAGGACCACACTTATCAGGACTGACTTCAGCAATTTTTTTTGCAAGGCACAAGAAATGGTTTCAGCTGAAAAACAAAGCACTCACAGGGTTTCTTGCATGAATGCCCTTTGTGCCTGTGACAGTAACAACATAAACAGCACAAACCAACATGGTCTCAACAGTCTTCAGAGCTATATCGTAGTCAGCTGGATTTGCTTGAGTTTCCTGAAGCGGTTTCACCTCTCGTCCAAGAGCCTCTTGGACGAGAGGTGAAACGTCTTCAAGAAACTCAAACAAGAACCATGACCTGGATGACTAAGAATCTTCACCAGCATGGTCTCAACAACTTTAGCATTGCAAGCTACATGGCAGCCCTGCTAGACACGTCTCAGCCAACTTCTCTTTTAAATTAAGTCAATACGCGGAATTGCTTTCTTGCAAAGAGTAAGATAGGAAGACTGATACCACTCTCATATTTGTAGGGTAAATATCAAGCTGGAGCCAGCCACCGGTTAGCTTAGCTTAACACTAAGACTGGAAATGGGAAACAGCTGGCTTGGCTGTGTTTAAAGGTAACAAAATCCACCTACCAGTAGTAGTCTAAGAATGTCAGAGTAAGCCAATCAGAGGCAGAGTAGGGCGGCCATGCCTTCACGATCTTAGGAAATTCACAACACAAATTCACAGCAGGGATTATATACTTGAATATTTATTGGCCAGGCACAGTAACTTCCTGCAGTTTTGCCATCACCATGAGATTGCCAGGCAAGCAGCCTTCAGCCCCATTCGGACAGGATTAGTTTAACGTGGAGACGTGGGTTAAAGTAATTATTACCAGGGATTTTGGTCCTGTCCGAACGCGCCATGTCTATGATCATTACGGATAATGTCAGTAAAAATTACAGCAACTTTTACCTTATGTAAAACGGTCCAGTGCGAACGCGATCCTCTGTAAAAATGTATGTTCGTCACGTCCTGTTTACAACCATTTTTCTGCATTTACAACTAGTTTTCCGCGTTTTTTCAATGATGGAGGCACTTGAAGAAGCATTCGGTGTTGTCGGCAGTCGTGATAGGGGACATTCTTCTAATGATTGCATAGCCCTACGTGGGAGACCAATCAAAAAGGTTGAGAAGAAAGCACTTTTCAGAGCCATGAGACTTCTGGTTGTGTTAGGTAGGCCTAATATAAATCCATATTGCTAATCGTTGTGTACACACAATCCTGATCATGGGCAATATTTCATATTGGGCTAATCATTAATTATTATTATTATTATCTTTCAGCTGATGCTTACAGGAAGCAACGTAGCACGCACATGCCGACAGGGAGGTGACACCACTCCCATCTCTGGTAGAATTACAGAGATTTCTTGTCCCATGCGAATCGAACATTTATATTACCATTCCTGTGGTAAACGGACATTAGCCCACATCCCTATGTAAAACTAATCCCATCTGAATAGTACTTTAGTCTCTGCAAGACTGAGAGTAAGGGGCCATGTCCATGTTAGGCTGGCATGTTTTTTAATGCTTTGCAATGGGAGCGCCCCATATTTAGGCTGTGCTACAAACACCGACAACCAGCGTTAGCGCTGAGAGTTAAAAAAGGTTAAACTTTGGTTAAAAACGCCACGGTTGACACTGATTGAACTTTGGCAGTAGGGACAAATACCACAAAGACAAGCCGTCACATCTTACATGTCCAAATGCTGAACAACAACAACAATGAAGGAGAAATCTATTAGTAGACAGTATGTATATTATGTTTCCTGTCATGAACCCACACAGACCTGTGGATCCTTCCTCTCTCCCTGCATGCTTCATTGTTCCCAAAGCGGGTACTCAACCTGGTGCCGACATGTTAACTTCCATGGATTTTCCATATCATAGCAACCAGACGCAACCGAAGCATCTCGGCTTAGTTGTTCCTCGTCACATGACCATCAATGCGAGTTGCCATGTTACAAAATTTTTACTTGTTGCTCTTGCCTATGAACTCTCAATCTGCACATCTTTCCTTTCCATTGCTATTCTGTTGCTAGGGCTACAGCTTTGGTCCCTGTTTACCTCCTGTCAACTACTGCATTAACAAATATTCTAACAGGAAGTACAAAGGCACCCACCCAGAATGTTAAAAATGTATAGATATATATATAAATATATATTGGCAGCATTTTAAGGAATATAACACTGTAAGCGTTAGCCTGTATCCTTTCAAAATAAAGGTGGGCATGATCTAAATCCCAACCAGATTCTATAAGAATTTAATACCTTGTTTATTTAGTGCGATAACATACTACGCTGATTCATATAAAAATAAACAGAAGGAATGAATTACAAATTTATGTGGTGTGAAAACTCAGGTCATGGTATCTAAAGGTTACTGTGTTTTTTCAGTTTGGTCTATATTCAGCTAATGAAGCTTCCTTTTGTCTTGGGGAGTTTGCAGATGCTTTGCTACAGGCCAACTATTTACTCACACACACACACACACACACACACACACACACACACACACACACACACACACGCTACGCTGTACAGTAGCCCTACTTTCAGTGACTAATGATATAAAGCTCCCTGGCTATTGACAAATGTGTTACACTGGATTGGGTAGGACGCTGTTGACAGAATTAAGCACTCTCTTGTATTGAGGAGTGCGGTTTCTCTTGCAGCTTAATCCATTTTTCTCTTTATCACCCCTTTCCAGTTGTCAGTCGTTCATTGTGCAGCCACGCTTAATTGTTTGTGTAAAAAAGCAAAGCCTTTATGCCGCTGAATGAAATGTTGGAGGGAGTTATTTTCGGGTGATCTTAGCTTTCACTCAGTTGGCTTATTTTGTATGATTCATTCAAAAGAGAGGGTTTTTTTAAAAAGTGAACATGGACATGAAAGAGTGCTGAAGAGCTTTACACATGGTTAAAGTACACTCCTGATAACTGCTAAGTCACTGCATCAGTGAAACGATAAAGGATACTTCAGCAGTTGCTACATGATGCAGTGAACAAAGTTGTGGAGGAGATAAAAAAAAAAAACCTGACCTAAAATTTCCGCCAGTGACTTTTTCTTGCTATCAAGTGATTCAGAAAGCCATTATGTGCAGCACAATCAAATCTGCCTGCCTCTGCCTTCTTTATTGTGTGCCAACCTTGTGCCAGCTGCTTTGACCTAGTTTAAAATGAGAGTGGTTGTGTTTCTACATCTTGTTTTTTTTTTTCCAGCTTCTTTCATTCTCCGGATGCTTTCACATCACTCTGCCTCAATTTAAGCAGCGCGCCTGTTTAATTTAGATGTCCTCACTCACTCCTGTGATGGATCCTTATGGGACACATCAGAATCCCAGTTCACAGCATTAATCCCCTCTACACACATATTTCATATCCCTGTAGATGGACCTGATTCTCGGTTTTAAGAGGTTACCGTGCGTGATGTTGTGTCTCTTTGATTCCCTTTTCACTTTTGAGAACATCTGATAAGGATTTCAACAGGATGGGAGAGAGCTGAGCACAAGAGCCGAGATAAAATGAAGATTATAAATCTGATATCCATTTTCTTTACCTGTGTGCCACACGTTTATATACCTTTATCAAATATCACAAGTCATTCCACTGCACTTTAAATACTGTACAGTAAATGAGGCAGAGGCCATTTTTGAAATCTGATTTTGACCTTTTAAAGGTCCAGTGTGTAAGAGGATATATTGTCAGAAATGGAATAATATAATATAAAAAGTTTGTTTTCTTAAGTGTATGATCACCTATAAATAAGTATCGTCATGTTTTCCTTACCTTGGAATGAGCCATTTATATCTGTATGGGGGCGGGTCCTTATCTACAGAGACGGCCTTGTTGCACCACCATGTTTCTACAGTAGCCCAGAATGGACAAACCAAACACTGCCTCTAGAGCCATTCGTGTGTTCGCGTGTTTGTGTCTTCCCGACAGCCACCACAGTTAGTAGCCTCTCCGCGATGAGAGCATTGGAAAAACACTTTTTTTTTTTTTTTTTTAACATGAAACTGCTTTATTCAGTATTTTTACTGGTGTAAATCTCTGGGTTTGTTTGTTTTGGGGAGGAAGAGACAGCCACGGATAATTCGGCACATGGTAAAAACCTCGTGATTGGATCAGAATAAAGGGAGCAGACATTAAGGGTTTCACACCTGCCCTGTTTGGTTTGGTTCAGTTGAACTCAGGTTTTTTTGCCCCCCAAGTGCGGTTTGTTTGGGCAGGTGTGAACACAGCAATCGCACTTGGGTGCGCACCAAAACAACCGGACCGAGACCTTCTTGAAGAGGTGGTCTCTGTCCGGTTACAAACAAACTCTGGTGCGGTTCATTTGTGTTCCGACAAATCCAATGCATCAAAACATTGTTTTCTAGTTGGAGCCGCGCCTCGTTTTCAAACTGTATGGTTTGACTAAAATGAACAATGACAGCAATATAGTGCACGATGACCAGCGCTAAAATCAACCTGCGTAGTTGTCCCTCCATTGTGACATTAGAAAGTGTCACATTTATCTTGCAAGTGTACTCTTCTTCAGCGTTTGGTTTACTTCCTGGATTTTTCCCACATGGAAATTCTGACCAATCAAGAGCTGCTTTTAGAGGCATTAATATCATTTTATCTGGTCCGCTTGTAGATGCTGCCATGAGAACACAAACCAACTCTAGGCAATTATACAACTTTGTAACAAAATTAGTCCCTGATTGGGACTAAAGCAAGACAACTCTAGGTCTGAAAGCACCCCAAGTTATCAGAGAAAATAGTCTATCACACTTTTGCAGTTGCTAGGCAAGCAAGCCAGCTGCGACGTGCCAAACAGCATATGAGAAACACTGATTTTTAAAGTAAAACTGCTTTATCCAGTGTTTTTATCAGTTTAAATCACCTGGTCTGTTTGTTTTGGAGAAGAAGAGACCTCTGCATGTAATTCGGCTCCCAGTAAAAACCTCCTGAACAATCAACACTGAAGGAATTCTACCCAGGAAAAGTTTCAGCTGGTTGCAATCTGTAATCCTCACTGCTTGATGCCACTAAATCCTACTAAATCTTACACACTGTTCTTCTAAATGACCTACTGGGTGACCATAATGTCCCTATCTCTTCTATGATTGGCTTCACTTGAACACCTGCTTCTTTTCTTTGTCTCCCAGGGCTGAATGAGTGTATGATCAACAACGGCGGCTGCTCCCATGTCTGCATGGACCGACCGATCGGCTTTGAGTGCCAGTGCCCCACCGGCTACCAGCTTTTGGACAAAAAGACTTGTGGAGGTAAATAAAGAAACTTTAGATAGACAGACAGAAAGTGAGATGCAAAAAATGAGTGGCAGGTTGGCTGCTGACCCAGCTACTATAAGTCTGTGTGTGTGTTTGTGTGTGTGTGTGTGTGTGTGTGTGNGCTGCTGACCCAGCTACTATAAGTCTGTGTGTGTGTTTGTGTGTGTGTGTGTGTGTGTGTTGTGTGTGTGTGTGTGTGTGTGTGTGTGAGTGTGGGAGTGTGTATATGTGGTGTATTGCTTTGGGCAGCTTTCAGCTCTCTAGCTGTCTGTCTTTGTTTAATGTGCCCAGCCTGTCACTCCCACAGGGAAACCAGCACAGTCATACTATTCTCTCCCACACTAACACTCACACTCAGATAAACACACACACACATATACACAAACTCTGTCCTTCACACCCTTCCCCATCCTTTTAGCATAAATGTTTCTCCATCACACCCAAGGAAAAGGCCTGAGATCTGCTGGGAGGAAGCAGAACGGAGAAGTCGACAGGGACACACCCGGTCTCCCTGTCGACTTCTTTCTCCCCATTAACTCAAAGACAACATGTCTGTGTATTTCTCCAGCACTCGCAGTTATGAATGTGCATATTTACTCATCCATTACAGCCGTTCCTTTCAGATATTCATAGCTATATTTATATTCTGGGAATTTAGTTGCCTCTCTTATCTAGTGCAGCTCATGAGGGTGAATTAGTCAATGTCTGTCTCTGTCTGAACTGGACTGTCTCCCTGTCTTTCGGTTGATTGATAACCTCTCTTCCCTCTTCTTCCCGCAGACATTGATGAGTGTGAGAACCCTGATGCCTGTAGCCAGATCTGTATCAACTACAAGGGGGATTTTAAATGTGAATGCTACGAAGGTTATGAGATGGACCCCGTTACTAAGACCTGCAAGGCAGAAGGTGAGTCGCAAATGCTCAGCGATCAATGATACAAGTTGTGTGGGACAGTAAGATTTAAAGGGATGCTTTGCTGATTTCCAACCAGCTTGGTATCATAACATCTGGCTGATTTTTGCTCTTGGGCTGTTGCTCGAACTACAGGTTGCACTTCTGCAATTATTCCTCATAATTGTGTATGATTGCTTGTTACCAGGCAGCCGCCATATTGTTTTCAGAAGAGCCAAAACCAACTCGCATTACTACACCCACCAGCAGGAGTGTTTATTGGTTTCGTTCGGCGCAGTGCATTCTGGTAGTTGTAGGTTTTCTACCTCTTGAGTCTTTTTACTCTGTGTTCTCCAATCATGTAGACGTTTCAAAAGTCTTTGCGTCTTTCTACTGCATGGACAACCTAGTTTTGTAAAAAGACCGTCTTTCCAGCAGTGAAATACTTCTTTAAGTTAAGGGTTCTTATTTTGAGGCCGCAGATAAGAACCAGTGATGAGTCAAAATCAGGACATGGATCTGAAAGGATGCCAGAGATTCTGAATCTGTTGTGATTACACTTCATGTTCCTGTATTATAGGGTAAATACAATATTTTGTTACTTTTCTCGCCTCTGCGCTGGCGATAGCCGTGGCTGCAGGCATTATGTTTTTGGGTTGTCTGTCCTTGTGAGCATGATATCTCAAGAAGAGTTTGAGGACATTTCTTTAACTTTGGCACAAACGTCCACTTGGACTCAACGATGAACTAATAGATTTTGATGGTCAGAGGTCACTGTGACCTTGCATCTGTCGCAGTCTTGTGAACGTGAAATCTAAAATGGCCGTGAAGGTATTTCCTCAAATTTGGCACAAACGTCTACATGGACTCAAGGATGAACTGATTAGATTTTGATGGTCAGAGGTCACTGTGGCCTTGTCTGTCTCTTTCTCGTGAATGACACCTTCAGGGGTTTTTTTTTTTTTTAAATTCGGCACAAACATCCAAGTTGGACCTGGTCACAGTACGACCTCACAAAACCTGTTTTTGGCCATATTTCAAGAATTATAACAAAAACTAGTGCTGCACGATTTGATAAAAATGCGATTGCGATTTGAGTGGACAGTATCGCGATTTGCGATTGCGATTACAATATAATACATAAATGGTATCATGAGTCTTCTTGCTTGATTCAGTGTTTCCCCTACATTATATTAGGGGGCACTGACCTGACCTGACATAGTTATTGTTATGGACAGTGTGTAAATGACCATCAACAGACTGCGCACAGTCAAACACGCTGCTTGCACAGCAGCGCAGCCTGGCACTGTAGGCTACACAGCGGAGCAAGCCTGTGTTGCGTTCAGGCGTTGTCACATAAATGACAAATTCCAGCATGTGAATAGGTCATAGCACAACACAGCAGCATGTCAAGTGGGCCGAAACCGAGCAAAATTGTTCATTTTTTCATTTGTTATTATATAGTTTGTTATAGAGTCCGTGATTTCCCCATGACACTTACAAATGTTTGCGTAACTGTGCTTGGATGTTGTTTTTGAAGCTCTGGCGGCTTTCAGTTATCTCTTTGATTTACACAGCACGTCTTTCTGTTCAACGTCGCCGTACATGAATCCAATGTATCGCCATGTAATAGACATTGCGTTTTTTTCTCCACCAACTCAGCCTGTTCTTGGTCGTGCTCATGCTCTTCTTCAGCGTCTATGTTGGTCACTGATGCACACCGGCTGGTTACCTGACCATACGTGCTGCACACACCAGGATAGCTTGTGGGCGTAATGTCAACAAACTCCACACACTACTGGAGAGGTAGTCATGTTCACAGGCACACACGTTAACATTTATTTAGCCTACATTAAATCGCAAATCGCAGCCTTTTATGCGGTTATGTAATCGCACAGCCTGACATCGCGATTGCGATTAGATTAATTGTGCAGCACTAACAAAAACAACTGTCAGACAGGGTAAAATGATGAAGTGATGACATTTCACATTCAAAAGGTCAAAGGTCAACTTCATTGTGACATCATAACGTTCTGTAAAAACACTTTTCTGGCCATAATTCAGCATCACACGGCAGGAACAGAAGGTGAGACATTTGGTCAGATACTGAATTGGTGACACAGATCTTGAAACTGTGCCGACTGTTTAGGTCTTCTGTGCTGCCTGGTTGAAGATGTGTGCGAAGCATCCGTGTTTTAGAATGTGTAGCTTTGCAGCAACATTAATATTTGAAACATTGTCTACTGTCATGGCTACATATGAGTCTGGACAAACGCATGTGAACTAAGACAGCAACTTGACTGGTTTGCTGAGGCATACAACCACAAGGCAGTAATTCTAGTTATATTCATGCAGTTTTATAACCTACATAGCTGCTGTTGTAAAGATAAATTTCCCACCACTGAAAGTTCAAAAAGCTGTGTTGCACTGTTGATAACAAGACATTCTCTCAGATATTGCACTGTGCCTCATTAGTGCAACACTTTCACTCTCAGCTTTTATGCTTCAGTGTCAAAGTCCTCCTCGTCTCATAATCACAAACATCTTTGTGCTGTTAGGTTCTTATCATGGCTCTGCACTTGCTTGTGTATTTCACATAATTGCTAAATCATTAAAAAAAAGAGCAAGCATCACCAAGGCAACGGCTCAGTTTCTCCCAGGCCAAATCTGTCCCCCAGTGTCCCGTCACATTAGTCTGTTTTATGAGTGACAGACTGATGTGTTCAACCATGCTGAACACTTATAATTAGGTAAAGCAACTCTTCAGGGGTACCTGGCCGGGTCACGACGGGAGCGAATTACATCAAATTGAATCTGGTGTCCCGTTAGGCTTGTCGACAACAGTTGTAGGACTAGTAAAGAACAAAGTGAAGTGCTAAAAGGCCAATTAATTCTCTGTGACCTCCAACCATGGCCCAAAGCTATTAGCAAGAGGCTTACAGCGAGAGGCCAGTTTATATGTTTACACTTCATTTCCCCAAAAATGTTCATTATTTAATTGGCAGGAAACAGTGAGTTAAATGAAATGTGGTGATTTGGTCCCCGTGGCTGCCGAATGCTGTGCTTTAATTTCCCTCAATTAAGCTGAGCTGATATCAAAGCTCAGCACTCACATGAGTGTGTTTGCATTCGTACACACTGTATATGTGTCTGGATTGTATCTGCCCCCTGCCTCTGTCTGCACTTGTGTATTTCTCTGTGCATGACTGCCCCGCGTGTTTGCTATCAGTTTATCATGGCCAGGAGAGAACTGTGTGTCTGGCTGCGTGTCAAAAGCAGCGAAAGCAGAACCGCAGTGAATGCAGCAGTTCCACCGCTTGGTTTTGAGGCGATGAAAACCACCGCTGCCGTGACAGCCCATAAAACCAGCAGGGGGCCATTTTCCCCTTTAGAGGGGTTGGAAATGTTGTCACTGTAATGGGCAGTTTTTGAGAACACTTAGTCCTGACCAGCACTGTCATCATTCAGACTTTGGGCTGGGAGAGGAAGGAAAGGGAAGAAAACAGGAATGTGCAGGAGCACGATACTACAATGAGGCTATGACACAGACTGTCAGACGGAAAACTGAGGCGAGCGAGCCATTAATGAGAGAATATTATATCTGCCTCTGGAGATAACTGGCTGCAGCTGCCATCCTATTACCATGCAATGTCAGGGAGAGATAGGCTCTATATAGATGTTACTAGACAAAGGTGGGCTGTAGTTGTCAGCCAGAAGTGATAAAACCCTCCCTGCAGGCATCTATTACCCACTTGGCTTTTTCCTGCTAAAAATCATGAGGAAATAAACATAAAGGCATGATAATATAAACGGCCCCTGTTCAGATTTGGGGCTAATTAAAATGCATCCTGGGTGACCTTATCACAAGTGGGCAGCTCTAAAAATAGGTGTGCATGCACCCAAAATGAAATAAGGACACACTGTGATGTAGATGCTCAGTGCTGATAACTACGTGTGCTAATACTGTCGCATGACAAGCTACCAAATGGAGTCTATACCTAAAATGAAGAAGAAGAACCTACATTCTGTGTCTCTTTACTGTGATTTCATATTGTTATATCAGGGATTTATTTCCAGCTATGTCATCCTGATTTCTGTTTTTTCTTTAGCCCATATGCAAATATCTACTGCTGTCCTCTTCTATAGCTCTGAGGCTGAAAGTAAATATGTATTTTTAGCCATGCTAACATAGCTGTAGGCTCAAGCTATAGCTCTAGGAGTGGCAATCTCCGTCTGTCGGTCTGTCTACAACTTTGGTACAGACTGAAATATCTAAACTGTTGGATGGTTGGTCAAGACTTCTTGTACAGACATTCATGGTCCCCAGATGATTAAGTTACTTGTCTTTAGTAATCCCCTGACTTTTCCTCTCATGAAAGTATAAGTTTTTAGTGAAATGTCTCGACAACAAATGGACTGATTGCTATGAAATTATTTACAGACATTCATGATTTCCAGAACATGAATCGTAATGACTTTTGTTGATGCACCAACTTCCTCCTCAATGATGTTATACTATTGTACAGATCTTGTCCCTGTAAACTGTAATCAGTGGTGTTGGTGATCACTTCTAATCTAGTGCCGTCATCCGATCAAAATTTTAATTTGTCCAAAAGGTTGGTTTATGACAAAACACTTGTGTAACTCGTCAATCTCAGCTTTGTTTTGTGTTTTGTGCTAATTAGCAAATGTTAGCATGCTAGTTCGGTAAACTAACATGGTGATTGTTAGGCTTGGGTGGTGGTAGGGTTTACCAGGGTATTAAAAAATCGAAATCGTTACGATTTTCACACCGTCAAAAATACGGACACTCATCTTTCTGTTAACCTCATACTGGCTGTACTGAGGATGTTTTGCATGTAGTGCACAGCACATGCCACCAGAGGTCAGTGTAGTGCAAGAGGCAGCTCAACTGACGAGTGGTGGAGATAAAGGTAACAGGACCGACAGTAAACACCCGGCCTGTGTCGTGCCTGCAACAGCAGAGAGAGCAGAGAGACCACATGGAAAAGGGCTTATTTTCACATCTAATTCAGTAAATTAGACACCGCCCAAGCTTAGAATTGCGGTAAACATTACACTTGCTCAATAATTACATAATTGGCATAATTATATTCTTCTTCATCCAGGAGGCATGCTTTGTGTGTTTCATGTGGAAAGAAATTCTTTGTAGCATAGGTCAACATGTCACAGGAGACACAGGACCTTGTTTCTGATTGGCCATTCACTGCTAAAAGTTACACTATCCCCAACTTTTAGTTTGGCCACTTTTTGGCGCAGAATCAATCAGCTGCAGGTCAAAGTGGCCACCGCAGCTTTCCAATGCCATTACATAGCAGCTTGCAGAGAGTTGCAATTTGCCTCTGCTTGGTGTGTTTTAGCATTAGAGTGCTTTAGTTGCAGCGTTTTAGCATAACTGTTATTAGCATGTTAGCATGCTGATGTTTGCATTTAGCTCAGAGAATTACTTTGCCTAAGTACAGCCTCACTGAGCTACTATCATGGCTGAAGATGTCTTGCTGTAGCCAGTAGTGGTCACAGCTTCCCTAGTCGGACTCACAGGATGTAGACTGTTGGTACTAGCCTGCTATTGACCGCCTATTTCAGATGGAATACTCCTCCTGTTCCACTATCTAAGTGTTATCGTCGAAAGTAGAAACAACCTGTGAGCTAGCTACCTCCACGCTAGAACGTCTTTTAATGTTTTCTTTCCAAGGAATTTATCCATTTTAATGCCAGGGCTCACCTCCCACACGTGTAAGTTCCCTCCTGACACTATCTTGACACCATCACTGCATCCTGGGCTTCACGTTGCCCAAGATGATTGCGATTGGTTTAAGCAAATAGAAACAATCTAGAGCAGTTTTTTTTCCCTTAGAGCGAAATTATTATGGGTTCAGCCAGACATTTCTCCAGTGCAGGCACAGCACTAAACGAAGTGTGGAGATAGGTCTGGCCATGCGAGACTACAGTTTCCGGCCTGATAAAATCAAATGGGAGTGGGGAATGAAAAATCTCATCGCAGTGGATCATATGAGATGCATTTGAAATGCATTCTGCTGCCAGGTGAGACCTGCAATCCATAGCTGCCCCCATTATGGACACATTGCAGGTTAGAAAAAAATACCAGATATTAATGCTTAACATTTTTCTGTTGTGTTCTGTGGGTTAAACTGGATTTCAGTTGCAAAGTGTATTTAGGGAACTCAGTAACTGATCCTTTATTGTTTTGTGTTCAGTGGCTAAATCAAAGGTAAGAAATCTGTCTGATTTAACTTTGTTCAAGGTTGTTTATCACCCCTTAGAGGAAATGACTGCACTGCTAGTCTTTTAGTGTGTGTGCACTCATGCGTGTCTATTTAGTTCTGCTGCCTGTGTAAAAGTCGACGGCTTGCTGTTTAAAGAGGTGCCATATGCTAAGGTACGTCTGATCTATATTTGCAAGGAGAAGATAATACGGAGCATATGACTTAATGATGCATACAGACACTGATCAATACAGCAACTATTCAGCAGTTTTTAATGAAGGATTATTGTGCCCGCACTCTTGTTAGAGGAGGATATTGAGTTGTTTCACACAAGCTTTGTTGTGTTATTTATCTGTGTTAAAAGATGACATTTAGAGTATCGACTACAGTGATACAAATATGCAGCAGCACATTAAGCTGCAGTGCCTTTTGACACTATGGTGAAGCCTCGGTGTTATTACTGTAGAGGAACGTCTACAGTGTCGCCTGACACACAGCATTTCTCAGCATGGTCAACTATCTTACCCAGCACACGAACATTTCAGTGCTGTGCTGAAAAAACAACCCAATGTCTCAGGCTTATCGCCATCCTCTCTCTTTACTCTCTTTATTTCCCTCTTTTGCAGCAGTATGATGCTGTATTTTTTGGGTTTAATTATTGACACACGTGCAGGTAGAGCCAGTATTTCTTATTTCTAATTCAGTCTAAATCCAGAGCATGTTCGCTCAGAATGTCTTTGGAGATTAATTCCACCGGCTAAAGGCTACATTTGCTTTATAATGCTATTACTACACTACTTGCCTGCGAAAGTTTAATCATACACTCATTGAAATAAGGGTTCAAAGAGAGTTCTTCCTGATTGTCTGAGGTTCTACCGAGATTCATTGGCTTCTGAAGAACCCATTTTTGAAGAAAGGCTTCTTTAAGCATTCTTTCTCTCTCCATTAATAACCCTTTTCAATCAAAGAACCCTTTGAGAAGAAAGAGGATCATGAAAAGCATGGGTGTTAAAAGATCCTCGACCGTAAATATTCAAATGTTTACTCGGGATGCATGATGATATCGGCACATTGGTATCAGCCGATATTGGCTTTAAAATAAACTATCAGAATCGGCCAACATGTTTTTTTCTTAATCTGCTCAATGAATGAATATTACGTACATTGAAAAGCATTGTATATTATGTCTCCATCTGCTGGTGGCGTCAGAATAAGAGTATAAATGCATAATATAATGTTAATTCCACAACAGAAGAGACTTGATGATCACTAAAATTAGGTAGGGAGACAAGTGGAAACACCGCTATTGGTTATCCGTCAAATGGGTTGTTACAGTACATATCGGATATCGGCAAGAAATCGAATATCGTCCAATATCCTCACTAATGTTTACCCATGTTTCAAATGGTATTTTCAAATGTAGAGGTATCTGGAATCTCCTTGATCAGTTCATTTTATGTGTGTTCTGCCATTGTTGATATCTTTACCATCATTTCATGCCATACAATACCATGTGGTCTGCTGAAATTTGTCTTTTGTACAGGTAACGAGTACTTTTTATTTTGTATTTGGTTCTAATTTGGAACCAAAATCTGGTTCCCAACCTTACTGCACCATTGAAATAACAAGTAGTGATTTCATGAAAACCTAAAACGTGGTTGTGAAGTATGAGTGTTTAGGAGCCTCATGAGGCCCAAGACTGCTAGACGTGGTTCCTTTGGCCCCAGGCTAACCTGTAAGTCTAAAACCATAATTAGTGGGGGAGAGAGATCTATGAGTAATGTAGTCAATTATTATTTTAGAGCCCCCCTGGGTGGGTTCTAGCTGAAACCCATCCATCCATTATCTGTAACCACTTTTTCTAGTTGGGGTCATGGGGGGGTGGAGCCTATCCCAGCTGACACTGGGCGAGAAGCGGGGTACACCCTGGACAGGTCGCCAGACTATCACAGGCTGACACATAGAGACAGATGACTATTCACGCTCACAGCATGCTTACAGTTTAAGGTAACCAGTTTACCGAACTTGCATGTCTTTGGACTGGAGAAAGCCCACACTGACATGGGGAGAACATGCAAATTCCACCAGAAGGACCCCAGCCAGCCTGAAACCCTCTTGGTATGAGGCAACGGCGCTAACCACTGCATTGCCATGCCACCCTGAATGAAACCCTTGGAATTTAAAAGGGTTTTCAACAGAACCCCTTGGGTGGGTTCTTGTTAGCACCCTTAGAAAGTCAAAAGGATCTGGACTGTACTCCCAGAGAGGCTTCTGGGATGAACCTTTAGACCAAGTGTCATGGTGAAACCTTTTACAGATGGTTTTAAGTATAACCCTAAATATTGGGTTCTAGGTAACACCTTCTGACAGGGTTCTAGGTGGAACTCTTTTAAAAGGTTCAACTGGGGTTCTTCTGCATTGACGATCCATTGCCCCTTTGTTTCTAAGAGTGTGTAAGAGGGACTTTGCATATAGGATCTGTGCAGCTCCTGGACAAGAGCAGTTCTCTAATAAGAGATAATGACTTGGACTCCTCTTCTGGCCCTTTACCAAATTGTCAAAGCTTATTTGACTGGCCATTATCGAAGCACATCCCAGTTACACCTACCAATAATGTATTCCTCTGTTAAACTCTCCTGAGCTGCAAGTTCACACTTTTTCCTAAGCATTTCATATTATTTGCCTTGTGTGCAGGGAAGAGCCCTTACCTGCTATTCACCAACCGGCATGAGATCCGACGTATCGACCTGGTGAAGAGGGACTACAGCCAGGTGGTGTCCACCCAGAAGAACGCTGTAGCTCTGGACCTGGATGTGGCCAACAACCGCATCTTCTGGTGTGATCGCTTTCACCGGAAAATCTACAGGTAAACGTTTAGAGCAGAGTCCTGGGTTACAATTACAAACCAAATTTCATTTTACAAACATTGTCATAGATCAGAAACTTGATCTTAGATTTGAAAATCAAACCTTTGCAAACATTTTTGAATTAAGGTTTAAGTTTTAGATCAGGATACTAATCCTACATTTGAAGCCTAATTGTAAATCGTTAACATTAAAGGCACCCAGTGGAGTTTTTTTGTAAGCATGTAAGCATGTTTACTGATACTGTTTCTCGCCAAAACAGAATTTGCGAATTCTTCAGGATTAATTAAACATGTTGAGTGTATTTCAGTTGCAAAGCCATTTTTTGTTGCTTGCTAGCAGTCTACTTCTTTCCTGTCTTTTTTGGTGCATTGCGACATTTCTTGGCACATTATTGACAGACACCAAGTGTTGATCACTAGCCTGACATCGCCCGACCAAATGGCAAATGCAGTGGAATTTTTCTGGAACCTCTCAGTCCATTTTCAGTTGCCAAGGTTTGTTATCAATGGGTCATCAACATGTCACACAGCAACCAGTGACCAAGTCCGCCCGTTGTAGATCACAGCACAGTTGCACCAGCCAATCACAGCACAATAATGCCAGAGCGACGTAAAATGTGAACAGACTAGAGCTTGCAGAGATGATCTGATATGTTATGAGTTGGTACATTCAACTTTTGCCAAATCCTTTCAGAAGTACAGCAAACACATCTCTCTTCTCAAGAAAAGCTATACAGGCAGTTGATCATTCCTCAGCTGCAGCCATCTTGGTTGTTCTACAAAATGCCTCAATGGCACTCCACTTTACAGTCTTCGTCTCAAACACACCCCATATTAATTAAAATGGTTATGATTTGTCTGGTACATCTCAGACTGCTCGAAATCTGTCCAAAACGGAGAGAGACCAGATGCATCTGCCAGAGCAAATAAAACATGATGAGCTCCCAGATTCGTCTGGTTCCCAGGCAAGTTGTTGAGTGGAATAGTGTGTAACCACAGTCAAGTCAGTGTGTCATCTGTTTGTGTGTGCAGAAGATACTAAAAATACAAGGACCCAGAATTAAAACCATTCCTCCTCAGTGATCCAAGGGGTACTTTTTGATTTAGATCACAAACCTGAACTCAGATTAAAACCTGAGTTTAGGTTAGAGACCGAGGCTACGTATAGAAATTGAGGCTTTACTTATGTTCTGTTTTACTCTAACTAGTAAAGTTTAGGAACACAACTGACCTCACTTTGGACTCATGAGAAATGCTTGCTTTATTTCAGTTGAACTTTCTGTGATATTTGAATCCAGAAAATTGTAGGGTGCTTTCAGTCCTAGAATTCACTTTGGTCTGAATCAGGGACTGAATTTGTTACAAAGTTGCATAATTGCCTAGAGTTGGTTCGTGTTCTCACAGCAGCATTTACAAGTGGACCAGATCAAATGCCTTGTGAGAGAAAGCTGCTCTTGATTGGTCAGAATTTCCATGTGGGAAAAATCCAGGAAGTAAACAAAACGTTGAAGAAGAGTACACTTGCAAGATAAATGTGACACTTTCTAATGTCACAATGGAGGGACAACTACGCAGGTTGATTTTAGCGCTGCTCATCGTGGACTATATTGCTGTCATTGTTCATTTTAGTCAAACCATACAGTTTGAAAACGAGGCGCGGCTCCAACTAGAAAACAATGTTTTGATGCATTGGATGTGCTGAATGTGCATATTAAGGCAGTACAGGAGGAGGTGCACATTAATAATCCTCCAGGACTGTAACATGCTCATGTTTAACCCAAACAATGTGTCATGTGACTGCAGTTGGTTCAGATCCAGGTCGGAACACGTTCTCACCACAAACGAACCACACCGGAGTTTGTTTTTTGTCCGATTGTTCTGGTGCACACCCAAGCTGTGTTCACACCTGCCCAAACGAACCACACTTAGGGGGCAAATGAACTTGGGTTCAATTGAACAGAACCAAACAGGGCAGGTGTGAAAGCACCCAATGCCCCACACGTTTTGTATACTAAGTTTTCATAATCTTTAATGTATACTTTGCATTTTTACCTCCGCCAAGGAGGTTATGTTTTCGCCGGCGTTGGTCCATTTGTCTATTTGTCTGCAAAATAACTCAAAGTTCTGAACAGATTTTGATGAAATTTTCAGGAAAGGTTGATAATGGGACAAGGAACAGATGATACAATTTTGGTGGTGATCGGTTGAAGCGAAGTAAATAAAATAATAAAATGGAGGGAAATCCGAGCTGCTTGGCGGAGGTCTGCGCTCTCCGAGTGTTCTAGTTTTAAACTGCAATGGCCTTACCTCTCATTCTAACTAGGAAGGTATGTTTTATAGTTTTTGATATATTCCTGGTTTTTCAAAAATAAACCACTGGAACATGAGAAGGTTTCAGCTATTTTTACAACTTCTGATTAACAAAAACAACTAAATGTGACATTACAGACACTTGATATGCCAAATCGTATATTACACCCTGACACAATTTGATGTGCCTGTATTTTATATACTGAGCATCTACTCGTTAAGTCTTTTGATGTTTTTAATATTTAATCATCTCTGTTGATGGCTCAGGCCTGCTATTACCTTAGATTAATTCCACCCTTCCTATTGTTATCTCAACTACATTTTCTCCCTAGAGTGTATTCTAATTGGAGCACTGTGTTCTCTTTATAAAATGGATGTTAAGAGAAAAGATCTCTGGGGAAACTAAAATTGAAATTCCTGTTCGAGAGCAGGGCTGCCTGGCCCTCACCTCACACCTCTGCCGGGGCCAAATCATTAGCGAGGAGGGCAACCCCTGAGTTAAACCTTGTCTATTCTGATAAGTGGTCCAGCTAAGAAGGACGCTAACCCCCGGATGAACCTGCTCAGCGCATGGCCCAAGGCTACAGCTCACACACTAGTCCCATTCTCCCCTCTGCAGTCACTTGACAGCACAGTGGAGATTGGAGAGTCATGATAATATACAGTCTTTCGGCTATTCATGTGTCTTGTCATTGTCCTTAATGTGCTCCTTAGACTGTATAAAATAACGGATGTAGCCACTGTGACATCACTCATCAGTTTGTGGACTCATGTTTTAAAGCCTTGAGTTTGGTCTTTGGGCCATCGTCATCTCGAACTCTGATGCCAGAAGTGACCATATTTAGTCAAGAGGTTGGTAATAACTGTTACACCAGTGGTTCCCAACCAGTGGGTCATGGTCTAAAAGTGGGTTGCGGGTCCACTCTGAATGGACCACAAGTGACTCTCAAACTTTATTTTGAAGTACAGTGAATTTCCGGCACAGAGCTTTCATTTTGAAGTGCCATTTCCTGCTGTAGAGAGAGTGACTAACAGACATATATTTGACAGAGACAGCAAACTAGCTTGTAGACATGGCCAAACGAAAATATGATGCTGAATATATTAAACAGTGTGGACCTTGAACTAATGACTAAGGAGAAATTTGGACCCGGTGACTGAACCAGTTTGGGAACCACTGCATTACGCTAGCTGCTAGCTTTGTTAGCATTTACAGCTATAGTTAATGCATTGAGACATTTCTTGGCACATTACTGACAGACACCAACTGTTGATCAGTGACTGTTGATCTGTTGATCAGACATCGCCAGACAAAAACCCAAATTCAAAGTGTGGAACTTCACAGTTCATGTTCAATTGCCAAGGAGCGCTATCAATGTTGTAATGCTAATTTTTGCTAGTAAAAAACAGGCTTAAAACCACTTAAACCAAAATGTACTTAACACAAAAACTGATCATCTGACTCCCTACAGGGTTCTTTAGTACCAAATGCTGAACAAAACTTTGTTAGATAACAGAAACATTACAGGTAACTTTCATGAACTGAAACCACACTGAAATAGCAACAGCCACGACTACACCTATACCAGGGGACGGCAACTTTTACTATTAAAAGAGCCATTATTGGCCAAGAATAAAGAAGAAAAATCTGTCTGGAGTTGCAAAACATATTTGAATGAAGCTAACCGCCTATTAAGTCTAAATTAGCTTATCAACATTATGAATAGGTCTAAATGACTATTCATTAAAATCGTTTACTACAAGATGGCTTTTTATAATTATTTAGTACTTTAAATTTGCAGCGTTGGTGGTGAAAGCAAATTAATATGTCCACACATAATTAATCCTCTATTTTCCTTAAGACTTTTACCTTTTTTAGATATGGAATTCATAGTTAGATTTGAAGCCAGCCTCAAGTAGCCATTCAAGGAACTGCAATTTGTGGCACCTCCGCGTTGGCTTCATTTTTCAGTCCTGGAGGTTGCTACTTGACGTGCTCATATATCCACTCACAATTTAACAAAAATAATGTGCCAAAAATATTATTTAGCAAAATAAAAGCTTTTTAATTGTGTTATCATTTGTTTTTTAATTAAGCCATTGTAGCTCAGGTGGTAGAGCGTGTCTTCCACTAATCGAATGAGGCAGTTTGAACCCTAAATTGCTCCAGCTGGCTGTGCCATTGTTGTGTAAATGTGTGTGTATGTTTAACTGAATAGCAGGTGGCACCTTGTTTTATAGCCTCGTCTGCCAGTGTATGAATGTGCGTGTGAATGGGTGAAGGTGACATCTAGTGTTAAAGCTCTTTGAGTGGGTGAAAGACTAGAGATGTGCTGTACAAATGCAAGCCCATTTACAAAGTAAATTCAACTCGTGGTTATTACTAGATTTACTCTCTGTGATTGCAGTTGCTGTTCCAAAGTTTCAGTGACAGTCTAACTACTTTTTTGGGAAAAGTTGGTAAAATGCTTTAGTTTGTGGTGAAATAACTAAGTCAGTATTTTATAAAGATAAATCGTATTGTAGGCGAGGGAAGAATAGTGTGTATAGACTCATTACCACAAAATAGGGCCCCACCAGGCAGTCAGCATTCCTCCACTACACATTGATTTTGCAATAATGGCTGGCTTGCTGTAGACGATGACTAACATATTCTCCTCCCCTCAAAATACTCCCTCTCTCCTTTCGTCGCCCTCCCCCCTGCTTCCCCTGCAGTGCCTTCATCCATGAGGCTAGTGACCCCTCCCAGCAGGTGCCGCTGCTGGATTCTCTCCTGCACACCCCCGTGGGTTTGGCTCTGGACTGGCTCCAACACAATCTGTACTGGACCGACTCTGGAGACAAATCCATCTCTGTGGCCTCAGTGGACGCCACCAAGAGACGTGTCCTCATCAACACAGACCTGAGTGAACCCCGGGCCATAGCGCTGGATCCCCATCACGGGTAAGGAAGAGATGTGTTTCTTGGTCCAGGAAGCATTGACCACATTACGTAATACCCAATACTAGTCCATACCCATTGAGTGCACAGTTGCCCACGTACAGTTTCACATGGTGTGTGTTTGGGATACAGGTCATAGGAAATTGCAGATTAAATAGTCAACTGAACAAATTAAGAAGAGCAATGTATTCAGACAGAGTTTTTGAAAAATGTGGGACAGACAGAATGACACACTGACAGTTTCCATGATTATGTACAGCATACCATACCATGACTTAGTCATACCAAAAAGTAGAAAAAAAACAACAACATTCGGCCACAGGGGGAGCCACAGCGATTTTCGCATTTTAGCCATTTTTAAGCATTTTTCTGTTGTTATAGCGCCACCCAGTTGCCAATTAGAGTTAAATTTCTCCAGTCACCTTGAGGCGTCCTGTTCTACATATCTACCAAGTTCAGTAAAAATCGATATGGCGGTTAGGCCTAGATAAGAAATTAGCTCTCTAGCGCCCCCATTTTGTTTGATGGGGTTAATAATGG